>NC_049245.1:40887264-40941243 GCF_011100685.1 Canis lupus familiaris | reverse complement strand
GCCTTCCTTGAGCTTCAGCCTGTCACTATGAGAGGACTGTTCCCTACCCTCCTGGATCTCTAAATGTACAGACAGATGGATTTCAGCTGAGTGAAATTAATCCAGCTGTGCTCAGGACACCCACGGCCAACCCACGCCCCTCATGTAACAAGGGCAGGAGATAAAAGATGTGTCGCTATAGGCTGCTAAGATTTTGGAACTGTTGTCACAGCAGACGTTGGTTAAGACACCCTCTGTTCAGTGTTCTTCTGGCCAGGAATTCCCATGGAGATTTTCTCTCAAATCTCACCGTAGAGTAACATTGCTTTTTGTACAAAGGAGACCAGATTTCCTAGCCAAACACATCATAATCAACTAGGACACCGGTTATCAACTTAAGTAGTCAAATCAGTTGCTTTTTAAAATCTTTCAGAAGAAAAGAAAGTATTTGTTAATTTAAGAAAAGACACTCTGAACTAAACTCATCTTTCCTACTTGGACCTTAAAGTGTTGAAGAGTACTCAGCTTTTTAAAAAAAAACACTTGCTTTTGTGCGGGTACATACGGCACCCTGGTTTATAACTTGGGCTACTGCTCAGTGCAGTTCTGCTTGAGACGCTCAGAGCAGGAATTCATGTATTAGGACCTGCGGATCAGACACACACAGTCAAGGACAGAAATCCTGAGAAGATAGCCCAGTGCATCTTTATGTGCACACACTCCTGTGTAACCCACCGCACATACCGGGTCAGAAAAAAAAAAACATTTTAGTCACTACCACCACTCCCCAGGTCAGTGCTGCCCACAAGTAAGATCACTACTCTGATCTTCATCACGGTTGGCTAGTTCCTTTTTTTTTTTTTTTTTGGTAGTTCTTTTAAAAACTTTATATAGATGGAATAATATTACATATTTTTCGGTGTCCAGATTCTTTTACCCAACCTCATGTCTGTGAGATTTTTTCCATGTTGTCTTCTATATAAGAAGTTTTGGTTTCTATATGATATTCCATTGTATGAATGACCTTTTTGTTTTTAAACATTTGGTTGGCTTTCATTTTAGATGTAGCTCTTATAGAAATATGTGATTTTGGGATACCTGGGTGGCTCAGCAGTTAAGCGTCTGTCTTTGGCTCAGGATGTGATCCCAGGGTCCTGGGATCGAGTCCTACATTGGGCTCCCTATGAAGAGTCTGCTTCTCCCTCTGCCTGTGTCTCTGCCTCTCTCTCTCTGTATCTCTCTCATGAATAAATAAGTAAAATCTTCAAAAAAAAGAAATACGTGATTTTAAGAAACATATAGTTGGAATATTCCATTTTTATTTAATCTTATCCATTGTCTCTTGGTATAGGTGTTAAATCAATGTAAATTAATTCTTACAATTGACATTTTGGGAATTAGTTCAGTCCTCTTCTACTCTTTTATTTTTTAAAGATTTTCTGTTATTTATTTATTTATTTATTTATTTATTTATTTATTTATTTATTTATTTATTTATTTATTTATTTAGCATGAGTAGGGGGCAGGGGCAGAGGGAAAAGGAGAGCATCTCAAGCTGATTCCGGACTGAGTGTGGAGCCCAATGAAATCAAGGCTTGATTTCACACCCGTGAGGTGAAATCACCTCACACCTGAGCCCAAATCAAGAGCGGGATGCTTAACTGACTGAGCCTCCCAGGAGCTCCAGCCCTTTTTTATTCTTTCTAATCCCCTTATGCTTTGTTTTTTTAAAACAAACGTTTTGTCTTTGCCCTTTGCTTTTTGCTCAGGGAATTTTGCGTTATCATTCTCTTTTCCAAAATAATACTGTGAAGATTTTCAAGACAGAGAAGCTGAAAGAATAAGACATTGGGCTCTGTCACCTGGAATCCACAATTATCAACATTTTGCCACCTGTATTTAGTTTGCTTCACCTCTCTTTACATTTAAATATGTGGGAGTGCAAGTGTGTGCGTGTGTACATGCACACTTGTGTACACATTTGGTTTGGTTTGAAGTATTTGAAAGTAAATTACAGACAGAAACACACATTAACCCTACAACTTTGCAAACCAATTTTAAAAATAGCAGGGTTCACTCACATCACATCAGTGCCATTTTTACAACTAAGAAAATGGGCAACAGTTCCTTGTATTATCTAATTTCCAGTCATCTTCAAAGTTCCTTAGAAGTCCCCAAAATGTCTTTTTAGAACTGTGCCCACATCCCTCCACCACCACCCAGTCTAGGACCCAACAAAGACTAAGGCATTGCATTTCTTCTTCTGAGTGTCTTTCCATTTGGAAGAGTCCTCACATTTTACAAATGATACTATCATTTTGAAAAGATGATGTCCGTTTTCTTGTAGAATATTCCATTTCTAGATCTGTTTATTTTTCCATGATGATCTTAATTTTTCTACCCCTTGTATGTCTTCTGAAATGGAAGCTACACTTAAAGGGTGAATGAGATTCAGAAACAAATACTCCGGAAGACATGCTGTGGGCTTTCCACTGCATCATATACATAATGTCAGAATGCCCCTCTTTTAGTGAGGTGCAGTTTGATCACTTGGGGGTAGCCACCATTTCTATCATAAAATAGCAATTTTTGGATTTGTATTTAAGCTGGGTGACACTTTGGCATCCTGTGAATATCCGGTTCCTTCAACTACTTCCAGGGAATTATCTTAGCATCCACTGAAGACTCTTACCTGCAACAAAATGCTATGCATTTATCGTGATGACCACATGATGTATAGAATTGCCGAATCATCATATATAAGCTACTATAACACTGTATGTTAATTATATCTCAATAAAAAATTTTAGAATGCTATTCTTTTTAATCTAATTAGTCTGTCAACCTAAGCCCCTATGTCTACGACTGCCAGAGTCAAGATAAATATTGACAGAGGATGATTTTAGTGTTCCCATCCCCATACTGCTTTTTATTAAAATAACCTGGAAGCACCACAAATACTAATAGAATTGCTATTACTAGTCACCTATTATTTCAAAATTGTGTAACTACTGCATTTGATCAGGTGAGCAAGTTCATTGATCCAGAATTTACTCTGTATGTTTAGCGGCTAGAAGTGCCTGCCACACACCCCTTATGGTATATGCACTTGGGTGCCCTGATCCTCACTCTTCCACCGAAATGTGCCAATAGGTGAGCTGCTGTACACAATCGGGTAGCTTACGTGGGAAGAGACTATGCCATTTGTGACTTGACACCATCATCAGTCTCTTCCCAGGTCTTTCTGCGGGGACAACTAGCTAACTGTTAGCACCACTGCAAGTCCTCACTGTAGTTAGTTAGGATTGAGGAAACCCACGTAGAGGTGAATGTGGGGGTCCATGGAGGTCATGCTTCCCAAGCCTGGTGAGAAGGGACATGGGTGATTCTTTGCTTCTCAAGCCTCTATTGGCACTTGCGTGCCATCTTATCGGGACTTCAATCTGCCTGCAACGAGGCAACCTTCCTTCATCAGAGACTCAAGGCAGATGGTGAAGGCGGTCCACCTCGCCCTTCCTGGACCAGCACAGGAAATGACAGAAGGCTACCTTGTTGGTGGTGTGCTTTTTGGCTCCTGCATGTGATTATGTTGGATGGCGTGGCCTGAAAATCAATCTGAACAACTTCGATTGACTTTTCTCAAGATATATTCCAACCATGTGTTGTCCTCCCCCAGATTCCAAATTCCTCTAAGAGAAACAGATTTTTTTCCGTAGCTGGAAGAAATACAGTTGCGCACTGAATTATCCATGTAGTCCTGCATCATCCTAATGGACAGTTCTTTGGAGCTTTCAGACTGTTGCTCTACACCTTTCTACAAATATGGTCTATGTAGTGCTAGACGGTCATTATACTGAATGGTCACAACTCTCCTGAAATAAAGGCAATGCCCAATTTATTGTTTTCCTGAGCCTAAAAGCCCAATTGAAGATCATTTCATTTATATGGACTTTTACTTTTCAAATCCCTTTAAGCAGGACCACATGGCACTTGCTCTTCTTTGCCTAGAAACACTCTTCCTGTAGATACCTCCATGGCTCATTTCCACCCCCATCTCCTGCTACTCACCTCATCTCAATAACACCATTCTGATTCGTCTATCTGAAATTGCAAACTCTCATTCCATACTTCCTATCCCTTTTCTCTACTTTAATTTCTTCCTTAGCATTTATCAGTTGCACCAACATACTATAGATTTTACTTGTATACTTCCTTTATATCTGTCTCTTCCCCATTCAAGTAAGGGCAGAGCCACACAGGTGGAGTGGATGAGAATGGCCCGTGGAGCTGAGCTGCCAGCAGCTGGCTTGCCCCTACACTGCAGTCTTAACCACAGGAAGGATGGGAGCATGGCATGAGGGTGAAGGTAAAAGTCTGGGGAGGTCAGCAGACAACCAGGTGGTAAGTGACTCCACCTTCAGACCAGGAGGAAGAAGACAAGGAGGCACCTGAGAGCTTCCCGACCCCTATGCAATTCCTGGTTTTTAGTTTTCTGAAACTCAAAAACACAAAGTACTATGTAATGCCACCAAAGGAAAGAAATATTCAACACTCCCCTAAATTTCTGATAAATCTTTAAGTATGCCACCCAATTAGGAACTACCCCCCCCCCAAAAAAAAGACTGCCAAATTAACTTGGCTCTTTAAAGCCATGCTCCAGATGTGTTATTCATCATAAATGATAGCGTTCATTGAAATAAATGCTTAACAGCCAGCAATTAACAAAGTGGGCACACTTTAAAAAGTTTAATTTGCTACCTATATAGTTTTGCATTAACAACTTGGAAAACAATTACAAATTGCACAATTCAATTTTCCAAATGGGCTATTTTGTAACCAGATGAAGAAACTGTTGAAATTTCTTCTGGTGTTTCAAGGGAAGATTAATACAATCAGGTTTTTAAAAACGTACATATATTCCCTTGAGGAATTGGTATATTCCTGTCAGAATTATGCAATTAGCCAGCATTATGTGGGAATATTAAGCATGTTTCTGGTGTGCTGCAAAGTCAAAAGCCATTTAGGAAAACAAGGATTTGATTTCCAATTTTCTCCTTCTTTTGCTGAAGGTAATTTACAGATGATGATTTATTTATGTTTACAGAGTAAAAACAAGACCACTACCTAAAAGGCAATTTTCTGCCTTGCTTTTGTAGGCTGTATCCTAATTATTTTTCCCCTTGTGGGACTGAATGAATTAAGTAAGCAATTCACTTTGTATATGCAAATGGCAAAGCTCTGTGGAAGCTTCAAATTGCTTCATTCTCAAAAAATAAATAAATAAATAAATAATTTAAGGCCATTATCTTACTGAAAATGAAGAGGCATAAGCCCCTTTAACGTCTATGGATTGTCTTTGAAAATAAAACAACATGGAAACAATCCATTTCTGGGTCCCTAATGTTTTCTCAAGTATTAATAAAATAACTATTATTATTATTGTGGTTATGACATTATTATCTGTTGAAAATGTTCAAAGTAGTCTAAAAATACCTTCATAAACATTTCTGTTAAACATTTCCAAAAAAAATTCTTATGACATGTTCCAAACCTTTTAACTTTTTTTAATATTGTCTTTCCTAAAAAAGCACCAGTAGTTTGAAGTTACAGTGCCAGGAAGCAGGGACAGGCACATAAGAAGCGACATGCTCAGTTCTGTTCAAAAGTCACCACCCCAGACATCTCTGCCCACTAGCTGCCCCTCAGGATCCTGAACGTGACAGTTTAAGCAAATGTTGTATAAAAGATTTCTTAAGAAAGAACCAGTCTAGACAGTTATATCCCAGTCCCCATATAGATGGTTTCATTCTTTCCAAAAATACCTACATGCCCTTGGTCACTTAAAATAAATTGGGCTAGTGCCTGTCTGAGTTTTAAATTTGGATTGTCTCCCCAAAGAAAGGATCTTTATTTGTCCACGTGAAATAACTGAAATAATCCAATTGTTGCGTCTTCCTTAAAAATAAAAAGCTACACACACCAAAAAAAGGTGCTTACACTGAAAAGTCAGAATGTGAAATTTATAGAGAGAATGGACTTTGGAGTGAAGGGCACTTTCCTACACTGTCAGTGGGTATGTAGCTTCATATAACCTATCTGGAGACAAGTTGGCAGTAACTATAAACATTTTAGAAGTGCAAGTTGTTATCTGAAAATACCACTTCTAAGACCTTTCTTCCAAAAAGATTAGCATGAGTGCATAAAGATAGATGTACACGTTTTCCATCATGATAGAATCTGTAATAGCAAAAAATTGGAGACCATTTCATCCACTAATTTGGGTATTTTTAAACAGATTTGGGTCTATCAATATTAAAGCATACTCTTGAGCTATTAAATTAATGAGGTGTAACCACTAATTACTGACTTGGAAGTAGAGTCAAAATGTGAGGGAAAGGAGACTAGTGTAATTAACGTAACCATTTAGTTTCTCTCATATACCAGAATATTCTGAATGGGAAACGAACTCCTACCAAAAGGTATGCAAGGGCTGGAGGCTCACTGAGAGTGAATGTCCTGGGGAAATCTGTATTTTCAGTCTCCTGAAACACAGTATGTATGGCATATAATGAATTATTCCATTTTTTGCTTTAGAAGTATCATCTGGGGATGTCTGGGTGGCTCAGAGGCTAAGCATTTGCCTTCTGCTCGGGGCATGATCCTGGGGTCCTGGGACTCTCTGCACTGGGCTCCCTGCAGGGAGACTGCTTCTCCCTCTGCCTATGTCACTGCCTCTCTCTCTCTTTCTCATGAATAAATAAATAAAATCTTAAAAAAAAAATCACCTGTGTATGTGTGAGAATATGCTTCTGTCTGTATAGGTAGAGAGAAAAGAGTCTAAAAAGTACACATTCTAGTAGTATTTTTTTCTGAGGACTGAGGCTAGGGTTTAATAGGATTATTTTCTTTTATTTTACTCCATACACTTCAGAATTGTTTAAATTTGTTACTATGTGGGATCCCTGGGTGGCTCAGCGGTTTAGCGCCTGCCTTCCGCCCAGGGCATGATCCTTTAGACCCGGATCAAGTCCCGCGTCCGGCTCCCTGCATGGGGCCTGCTTCTCCCTCTGCCTGTGTCTCTGCCTCTCTCTCTCTCTGTATCTCTCATGAATAAATAAATAAAATCTTAAAAAAAAATGTTACTATGTGATGTTTATAATTTTAAAAAAGAGAAAAATAAAAGGAAGAAATCTGCCAAAAAATTTTAGATGAAGGAAGTGGATCTTCATCCTTTGTTAACATATTTCCTTCACTAGCGACTCACTTGACCAACATTTGGTGATTTCTTCCTAAAACCTAAAAACCATTTGACTAAGTTTTCACCAACTTGAGAAAATCCATTTTTTTCTCTTGACATCATTTGCAGAGAGCTTTTTAAGCGCTTGAATTCTAGTTGAGTGTTCCCACCTAGATCAAGTCCTAAAGATACATGCTTTTAAGGAATTCATATATGCATGAGGATAAAAAGTATTTACAATCAATGAACTTTGTAGCTAATTTTCGGTCTTCTTATTTTGGTAGGTGTTTATGTTTCTTAACAATATAACTAAGTCAAACAAACAGATGGTGATAGAGTAAGCAGATTTAAATTTTCATAGACCCTCAAAAACTATGGATTCTTTCCAAAATGTAAGGATAACTAATCATTTCAAATGATAAGTCAAATAACTGTGGGATAAGAAAAAAAGCCATTTAAACTATATTATTGTTTTATCAGGTCATAAGTCAAAAATGGTTTGCACATGTTAACTATTTAAAACAAAAGGGCTCTGAACCTAATGCAAGTTAAATGAAAGAATCAGGCATAAAATTAATGAAACATGTGCAGGGTATGAAGGCTGAACATTACAAAATACTGATGAAAGATATTTTAAAAGATTCAAACAAGTGGAGTGACATACCATGTTCATGAAGTGAGAGACTTGACATAAAAAAGATGTCAGTTCTCCCACAATTTGATGTGTAAGTTTAATATAATTCTTCTCAAAATCCTAACATGGGTTTTCTGTAGATATAGGCCAGCTCCACTTAAAATTTATGAAAAGACATGAGAATAGCTACAACAGTCTTGGAAGAGACTAAGTGGAAGCATCATTTTATCCAATATTAAAGATTATTACGTAGCTACAGTAATCAAGAGGGTATGATATTAGCAGAGAGATAAATACATGGCTCAACGGGAAAGAATAGAGAACCCAGGAATAGAGTCATGCTAATATGCTCAAATGATTTTTGACAAATGTGCAAAAGAAATTCAATGCAAAAAGAATAACTTTTTTTTTTTTAAACAAATGGTTTTGGAGCAACTGGAAATCCATAGGTAAAAAGAACGAAACTCAACCTACCTCTGACACCTCATACAAAAACTAAACTCAAAAAGACTCATGGAGTTAAACATGTAACATAAGTTGATAAGATGTTTGGGGAAGAACAAATAAACAAACAAATGGAGAAAATGTTTAGCATCTAAAGCTAGGCAAAGGGTTTTTACATTTGATACCAAAAGCATATTCCATAAAAGTAAAAATTCAAATATTGGACATCATCCAAATTAAAACTTTTGCTCTGCAAAAATCCCTATTAAGAGGATGAAAAGACAAGCTGTGGAATGGGAGAAATTATTTGCAACCACATATATGATGAAGGAATATATCTAGACTATATTAAAAAAATAAAAACAAATAAATAAAATAAAAAACTTCCAAAACTCAGTAGCTAAAAATTGGTGAAACACATGGAAAGATATTTCATAGAAAAAAAATATACAGATGGCAAGTTAACTGTACAAAAATATGTTCAACATCATTAGCCATTAGAGAATACAAATTAAAGCCAACATGCGATACTACTATCAGAATGACTAAAATAAAAAATTGTGACAACACCAAATGCTGATGAAGATGCAGAAAAACTGGATCACTCATATGTTGCTGGTGAGAATGTAACATGCTACAGCTACTCTGTAACAACGTTTGGCAGTTTCTTATAAACCTAAAGACGCAGCCCCATGTGATCTAGCAATTGCACCTCTTGGGAATTTATCCCAGAGAAATAAAAGCTTTATTTGTAATAAACAAAAACTAGAAACCCAGATGTTCTTCAGTGGGTGAATATAAACAACCTGTAGTGATCCATACTAAGGAATATTGCTTAGCAATAAAAAAGGGCTATTGATAAACACAAAACTTGGATCAATCTCAAAGAAATTATGGTAAGTGAAAAAAAGCCAAACTCAGAAGGTTATGTACTGCATGATTCTTGAAAAGAAACATCTATAAAAAACATATTAATGCCTGCTGGGGTCAGGACCTGGGAGATGTAATTACAAAAGGAAACACATGGGATCTTTTTGCTGATGGAATCATTCTGTATCTTAACTAAGGTGGTGGGTACAGACGCCCACAGGTGATAAAATTGCACAGAAATAAATACACGTGAGTACAAGTTTGACTATTTGACTATTTATTGACAAATTTGACTATTATTTGCCTATAACTAGGCAAATCTGAATGAAATCAGTGGATTGTACTAATGTCAGTATCCTGGCTGGGATTATTGTATTACAGATTTGCAAAATGTTCCCAATGTGGAAAACTGGATAAAAGATACACATTTTTTTCTCTGTAATTTCTTACCACTGCATATATATGTCTATAATTATCTCAAAATAAGATGAAACACTGAAGAATGTAAACAAATAGTTTTAAAATGTGTTCCTCGGAATATCTCTATGAGTCTCTGGCAACGTGAGGACAAGTAGGGAAAGGATAAACGTCCAGATCTCTCTTCTCCACTCCAACCTCCATTTCTGCTCCTGAATTTCCTCATCTGTAAAATGGGAATAATACTGTCTGTGTTGTGTAACTGCTGTGGAATTTAACTAACATATCAGAAGTATTTTGTTCAGTGCCTTTTGGGACAAAGTAAGCCCTCCATAAATATCAACTATTACAATGATCAAAGGAAAATCTCTAGCTGAAATGGTATTGTCCAAAAGCACATGTATTTTTTTTAAAAATTATGTATAATTTATCCCAAAGGGCTTACAAAGTATAAAGTGCCATTTACATTATTTAAAAAAAAAAAACCTCGTGAGGCCAGTCTCACTATCTTTTTTCCCAATTTGTAGTTTAGGAACTTAAGACACAATTTAAATGTGGTGAACAGACTTTTTGTCCCAAAACCCATGGGGGTACTACTCTCCCTTCCACCACAAATTCAACCAACATTTAATGAATGCTTATTATATTCCGTATGCTGATAAAGATGCTAAGGGCACAACCCAGAATCCCTGGCCTTCAAGGGCTTACTGTTAACCAATAGTAAACAAGTATAGAAATAAATGAATGACCTACTTTCAATAGTGATAAGTGTTACGAATTTAATAAGAAATGTGATTTAGACTTGCACAGAGGGTCCAAGCAAGGCCTTTTTGAGGCAAAAATATTTGAGTTAATTCTAAAGTAAGAGAAGAAACTATGGGGAAAGGCTTTGCAGACCAAAGTTACAGCAGATGCAAAGGTCCAGAGGCAGAACAAGTTACAGCAAGATGGTGGAGTGGCCTGGGATAGTCTGAGATGTGTGTTGGAACAGAATCACTCAAAGCCTTAATCTGTGGTAATGGCAATGAGTTTAGATACGATACTAAGGGTGATGGGAAGCCTCAAAAAAAGTTTCCTTTAGAGATTATAACCAGCTGGTTTTACAACTCAACAGATGATACATGACCCAATGCCCAGGACATATACCATGGTAAGTATTACAATTTGGATTGACACCACCTTCAACCTTGAATCGAGCACGGTTGTACTACCTGATAAACTTATTTCTTCTCTTTGATTTGGTTGTCTGTGTCCTTCCTCTACTCCTGTAGAGGAGGCATCCAGAATAAATCTGTCTTTACAGTTTCAATGGGTGTTTTTGACTAAAATAGTACTCCGTGACGAATGTGTGTAGCTCTGATGAAAATCTTACCGTAGCTGAGGTGCTGGCGATGTTTTTCATCACGATGCACACATATACACATGCATGCCTAATATAAATAACTGAAAGAAAATGAGATGCTAGGTTCATCACAAATCAAGTATTATGACAGTTGTGTTTGTGGTTTATACATGCTAAAATAGTCCACCTACTAAGTTTAGGGTCGCATGTGGATGCCTGCAAGATTCTCACTTTCTCCTTCTACTCTTGTTCAAGATGTAGCTCAGGGATTAAAAAGAAGGTTGGGTGGGAGAGCCTATGAGCCAGTGCAACCTAGAGAGAGGTTTGGTTTGGTCTATGCTGTTTTAAAAATATACTTAAACATTAGAAATTCTCACCAAAAAAAAAAAAAAAAGTGCATTTCTAGGTTCTCTTGAAAGAGTGGAATGCCCGCAACAGCGGGCTCCAATTTCTACAAGGCAGCAAGAATATGGAGCCGGATAATATGAGAGCAAAGAAAACCTGACGATTTGGAGCAGAGACAAGTAAAGGGTAAAGGCAACAGTACTTTTATCATATGACGCTATTTGTCAAGAAATAGTTCCTAACATGAATGAAGAAAGGTACAGACGCTTAAGTATGTTATTCAATGCTATACATATAATCAGTAGGACAGTTCTTTAAAATAATATAATCACCAACATTCATAAGGAAAAGGAAAGAGTTGGTGAGGGATTGTATAAATGAGCCACATCATTAGCTTCCTAAGATGGGTCAGAGGTTGGTAAAATAAGAGAGATATAAACATATCATTTAGAGTCACAGAAACAACTACCAAGAAAATGAAAGCACATTAAAGAAGGTGATGATTAGGTCTGGGGTGTACGGGTTTCCTAGGGCTGCCATAACAAAGCATCACAAATTGGGCGTCTTAAACAACAGAAAAGTCTTTTCTCTGCAGGTGTAAGCCCAAAATCACGAAGTCAGCAGGGTGGTTCCTACTGAGGCTCTGAGGGAGAATCCGTTGTAGGCTTCTCCCCTAGCTTCTGGCAGTGGCCCACAATCCCTGGCATCCCCTGGTTTGTGGCTGTGGCATTCCACAGCCCCTGTCTTTCCCGTGTGTCTGTGTCTTTTCTTACCAGAACACCAAACCCAGTGACCTCATCCTAGATTGATGATGTCTACAAAAACCCTACTTCCAATGAAGGCTGTATTCACAGGCACCAAATGTTAGGATGTAAACATACATAATTCAGCCCACAATTGGAGGGGAGAGGTAAAGCAAGCAAAAGTTAATTTTTATCATAAGCCCTTCAATATCATTTGATTTTTTTTAACCTAGTGTGTATTTTATATAGATTTTTAAAATTTAAATATCTGTACAGCTGTGACAGAGTTGTCTTTATTAATAGTAGGACAAAAGCAAGCAGTAAGTTCCGATGACCGAGAATTTGGCAAGATTCTCACACAGCTCTTTTTATTCTCCATATATCAAAAGGTGTCTTCACATTTCCACTTTGCGGTACTATTGTAACTAGGCCCACAAATCCTTTCCTGGGCACCCTAAGTGTCCCTGGGATCCAAAGCAGCCACTGTGCCAGACACCATGCTGGGGCCCAAGGACACACAAAGATAAATAAAGTACAGTTTCCACCTTCCAGAAAATCACAATCCAACAGAGAGGATCATAGTGGGATACTCTGTTGTAGCAGAGTTCCATACCTAGAGTTCATTAGACAATGAGGAAAATGTATTCTATTGTTGCCACCAGTTAGGGTAAACTCTATCAGTTGTCTGCTGCACAGGAGAGAAAATCCAAGATTAGGAGGTTCGAATATGATAGAAATTATTCCTCTCGCATGAGAGAAACAGAGATAGTCTAGGGCTGACCTGGTGTTCTGTGGCACTGTAAGACCCAAGGTCTTTTCCATATGGTGGGTCAAAGATGGCTAACACCTATATTCTAATCAGCAAGAAAGAGAAAGAGATTAAGGACATATTACTTTTTCTGCTTACACTCAGGCTAGGATTTATTCATGTGGCCATACTTCACTACACAGAGGTCTTTTCTTTGGGTAGCCTTGTGTTCGGCTAAAAATTAGCCATCCACCATCAAGGAAGAAAGTCTATGATTAAGGGGTCAGCGCCAATCAGACACAATCTGCCACCAGCATAGCATGAAAACAAATCACTAATTTCAATATGACTGGTGCATCCAAGTAGAAGGGGCCCAGAAGACAGGCTAACTTGGAGTAGGTCAGGAAGAGTCACGGGGAGGTAAAGGCATAGTAGAGACTTTGAGGGATCAATTAATGTCTGCCACATGGACCAGGGAAGGATGTCCATGCAAGAGCAAGAGTATGAGCAAACGCAATGATGGACTAGACAGGAGAGAGGATAAGGAAGAGGGTGAATCTAGGACAATTCCTTGGTTTCTGACTTGACAATAGAATGGATACCAGTGCCTTACACTGAGACACAGAACTCCAAAAAGGAACCAGGCTTGGGTAGGAAAGATAGTTAATTCAATTTTGAACATATTTCAGGAGCCTCTGGCACACCAATGCATACTTTTACCTCCTTGAGTACTTAAAACAGGAAAATGTGGTTTGAGTATCACAGTTAACCCCTTCACTCAGGTCATGATCCTGGGGTCCTGGGTTCGAGACCCACATTGGGCTCCCTGCAGGGAGCCTGTTTCTCCCTCTGCCTGTGTCTCTGCCTCACTCTGTGTCTCCCATTAATAAATAAATAAAATCTTAAAGAAAAGAAGCTACTACATACAGTAAGGTTTTGAAAAGATGTATTATAGACAGCCACATAACAAGAGGAAATATTTTAGAAGAGGGAGAAGCTGAGTAAAAAAGAATGAGTCATTAGTACAGAAAACATTAACACACAGAGACACACAAGTAATAAGCTGGTGGAAATTCCAGAGAAATAATTTTTAGGATGTTACCTTACTCTGAGGAACCTGGAATCCTACTTTTGCAGAAACCAAGAACAAAATCTGACAATGGGCTTGGGAGATGGAGAGTGTCCTACTGACTTAGGAAGGACAGAATGACAGAACAAGTAACTCTTTGGCAAAAATAATAATGGTGATTACTCTTTGCAGTGAGAGGGTCTCCCATGTTTCTGATACACTCACAAACACATAACCATTTGA
This sequence comes from Canis lupus familiaris, assembly GCF_011100685.1. Classification (NCBI taxonomy): domain Eukaryota; kingdom Metazoa; phylum Chordata; class Mammalia; order Carnivora; family Canidae; genus Canis; species Canis lupus. The sequence goes on along the minus strand of NC_049245.1, from coordinate 40,927,172 downwards.
TACACAAGTCAATGATATGATTTTGGTGAAGTAAGAATGACCATCCTCAGATGCTCACTGTTGAAAAAAACAAGCCACGTGGACATTTCATAAACAAGGTGACACACATAAGCAGCATATCCAAAACTGTATTCCTTAGAATTAAATTTAATTGTTTCATGGAACATATGATTTAAAAAAAAAAAAAAAAAAAGGCAGCTCAAGGCCCAATCGGTTTTGGAGATGCGGACTCAAAGTTACTCAGGTGTCCTAAACGTAGGCCTCCTCAGAGCCTCTGATAAACTATAGCAGATTATAAATCCCAGGAATGGGTGATATGTTACAGCTCCCAAATTTCTTCGACCACAGAACCCTGGTCCTCCTGGAACTCTCCTCTTCTAGAGTCTCTGACATACATTTTGGGAAACACTCTATTAATGAATCCATTGGAACTGTCCTTCTGGCCCAAAGTGAATTGAACCCTGCAGGCTCAGCTATGTGTGATGATGAAGAAGCCATGATGTGACTTGCCTTGGTGTTACATTCATTAAACAAGGAGACCATTGGACTGATGTGGCTGTAATGCCCTGAGAGCCTATGGAAGCAAACCAAATCCTGAGCCCGTACATGCCACAAGGTTATGAAGTCAACATGCTAAGGATGACCAATCACACCCAACTAGGTTTTAAACCATAGCCAGTCAATAACTGCCTTACTTTGCTTCCTCCATTTCTATAAAAGTTCCCTCCCCAACCCTTTTGGTGGAGGACTCCTATCACTTGCAGTTTGGTGCTGCATGATTTGAATCAATGTTTGCTCAAATAAACTCTTAGAATGTTCAATATACCTCAGCTTATCTTTTAACAGAGGTCACCCTTACACAGAGGTTAAGCAACCTATCATACATGTATGTTGGCAAAGCCAGGATTAGGAAGCAGGTTTCCCAAATCTGGGTCTGGCTTACTTCCCACTCCACCATTCTCCTCAGTCTCAAAAACAGTAGATGGTCTTCCTTCTCACTTAGATTGCCTTCCAATTGTTATTCATCTTGAAAAAGTAAAATTATTCATAGAAACGCTCAACCCCTTCTGGTTGGGGTGAGCAACTTTGATTTCCTGAATGAAAACAGTGAACTTGCCTTTAACAAGAAGGTCGGGAACTATATTTAAAGTCACTGGAGTATTAATATTGTTGCAATTACAGTTAATCAATTTCACAGCCATCTCTGACAGCTGTGGTGCTTGAGGGGAACTTCTTGGAAGAGGTAAAGAAATGAAAAATGAATTGCTCTGTGTGTGCATTATTCATGTATTTATTTTCCAATTTTTTTCATGAGATCATCCTTAGCTACATTTTCGGTGAGGAAGGCACCATGCTTTAAAATTCTGTAGTCAATTTCCTGTTTTAAAAACTTTTAATAAGAATCAGATATGCATAAGTGGCTTTTTTTTTCTTAATAATATCTCTAAGAATGAAACGAAAGAGGCGCTGTGCTCTCATAAATGCTACAGATCTCCTCCAGGAGGGATGTGGCTACATATGCCACACCATCTCTGTACTGATCAAATAGCACAATGGACAGTTCCTCATTTCTTTCAGAAATTGCTTAATTTATATTCGAATAAATTCTGCAATCTGGTCACGGTGTGCTACTTATAACCTCAGTATTTTATTATCAAGATTCATAAATTACACAGCATTTAGATAAAAAATGCATATCGCAGAGTTCTTCTGGCTTTTTATATGCCCCCAAGAGATTAATACTGAATGTATCAGATCTGAGAGAGTAGGGAGGATGAATGGCTACAGGAACGCATCAAGAGCTTGAAGGCTTAATGTAGATAATTCTTCCATTCTAATGCTTTGAACTTTGGTTAATGATTATTATAGATGAAAGAGAATGTGGCTTACCACAGTTCCCAAAGATTTACATACCAAATTCCAAAGCCAGCAGGTAGAAGTCTGAAATAGGACAAGTTTGTTCTTAATCTTCCTTTACTTGGCTCACATTTAGGGGGGACCATTACAATCCACTTTGGTTTTACACTGGATTCTATCCTCTGAAAACTTCCCAACCCTGGCTTTTTTCTGACCCATCACTATCCACCTCCTATCTTCCAAATCAAGATTCCTTTTCCTGGTTTCAGGGGTCTCAAGCACAGATTTCTTTTGCTAAGCTAAATAAAAGTATGACACAAAGCCATCTGTACCTACTCTATCTCATCTATTGATAATACTCATTGATTCTCAATAAATAGTTTTTTAAAAATGTCTACTATGTATTAGGCAATGATAACGAAGAGTAAACCATGCCGTCCCCTTACCATCAGACAAATAAACCCAAAACTTGCTCTTGTGGACCTTATTTTATGGTGGTTGTGGGGAAGACAGTAAGAAAGAACTAAATAAATATATACATGTAGTGATAACTGCTGGAGAGAAAAATAGAGATGGGCAAGGTGTGCCAAAGAGATCAAGGAACAGCCTGTCTTAGAGGAGGAACTTGAGCATTGATCTGAACAATGCAAGGAAATGAGGTACATGGAGATTTGTGGAAAGAGCATTCCAGAAAAGGAAAACACACACACAATGCTCTCAGGAAAGCAAAGAGTGCTGGGTGCCTGCAGCACACTAATGTGGGATGGGGAAACTGAGCAGATGATGTTACGGGGGACAAGGGGTCGAATCATGTGACTGTGTAGGCCATTATAAAGACCTGGGCGTTTTGCACAGTGTACCATGATGTGATGTAAGGGTTTTGAATAGACTGTAGAGGGCCAGGCATTAGGCAGCTGAGTGGCTTGGACCACCATGGCAGCAACAGGGGTCATAAGAATGTCTCGAGTCTATGCATGTTGAACACAGAGCCAACACCGCTTGCTGACAGCCTGGATTTGGGGAATTCCTATAAAGTATTCCTCACTTGTCTTATTTCTTCTCTTAGGTATGGGAAGTTCTATAAGCAAAACACTGCCCATTTCTTTATTTTTCTATATTAGCTATAGGGGATTGCGAGGAATCAGTTGTTTCTAGGCTCTATCTGGAACTCTACCAAAACAAGAAAGGACCAATCAATATTAGCAGTCACTCACAATGACTCGACAGGACAAGAGTCTGGTGGTGTCTTAGTCCATCTGAGCTGCTGTAACACACTGCCACAGATCAGGTGGCTTATAAACAACAGAAATTTGTTTCTCACATTTTTAGAGTCTGGGAAGCCCAAGGTAGAGGCACTGGCAGATTCAGTGTTTGGAGAGGTCCCGCTTCTCGGTTCACAGATGGCTGTGTCTTCACACAGAGCTTCCTGGGGTCTCTTTCATAAGAGCACTAATTCCAATCATGAGGGCTTCACCCTCATGACCTAACCACCTCCCAAAGGCCGCATCTCCAAATGTCATCATTTGGAGGTTAGTTTTCATCACTTGGGGTTAGTTTTCGACACATGAGTTTTGGGGTGACACAAACGTGCCACCATATGAGGGCAGATGGTGAACTGTAAAGTTACAGACTGGCTGAGGTTCTTAAGAGAAGAGCTAATGCATAACCACAACTTCTGGCCTTTAGATGAAGAGGGGATGAAGCCTTTAGATAATCTTGTTTATAATGAGAAGGCAATGAAGAACAGTGAAGAAAATGGTCAATCATAGTAGGAAATGTGGTCACCAGGATTTGATGGCATCAATATCAATCAGTTAAAGAAGAGAAACAGGGAGAAAAGCTTCTCCCTTTGTCCTATAGGTAAACCAAACATCCCCTCGGGCATTTTGAAGCAAGCCATTCCTGCACCATCATTCACCATCTTATTACTAGGGAAGGTACTGGTACTTGAGGGAAAATTGAGATATAATGCATGTCCAAAATGTCTGGATGCCAGTAGTTTCCAGTGTTACAGAAATACTGAGATTGGTGAAGATTATTTGCAAGGGTTCAAAGGTGTGCTATCACTGGCTTCATGGATCACTGCCCCTAAGTAATAGATTTGCAACTCAACAACTCTTGCCTGAGGTCACTCTTATCCAAATAGTGGAAATCATGCACATGGAAGATAAATGGTGGAGGAAATTCTAGGCTCAGAAAGAGATTTCCTTGGGTTCTCCCATATGGAGAAGGTAGGCTGGGAATGAGGCTGACCTCAGAATATGGAACTTTGTTATAAGATAGTGAGGAAATAGAACACATGGAAGATACTACTCTTGACTCCCTTCCCTAGTTATCTCCAAGTCTTGCTTTGTGCTTTTTCTTCCTTTATGTATGTGCAGATGTTCCTATAAAGCACGGCATATGTTTTATTTCTCTGAATTGCAAAGGAATACAGTCTGCCCTATTGCTTTTCATTATTGGATAAACCAAGGTGTCAACACCGGCCCTTAATAAGATGTTGTAAAGTCACCACCTGTGGAGAATTTGCATAAAAAGGAAAGATTATTCACTTTCTATCATGGAGCCAAATTTCTGTGCTAATGAATCTACTGGCTTCACATAAAATTTTAAAGGGCACGTAGCCCCACTCCTGATAAAATCCCACCAAATAAAGCTAAGAATCTCAAGATAGAAAACCAAAACAATTAAAATGTTCTATCATAAAAATAAACCTAATTCCTCCCTAGACAAGCATAGTATTTTCCCAATATGGAAATAACTAGCACCTGGGGGAAAAAGGAAGTTAACCATGCATTTTTACATATTTTCATGAAAAGAGAAAAGACATAGGCTGCCCATTAACAAGAGCCATGAAAAACATTGCCCTGTGGAGGGAAAGACATGTCTAATTTGTAAATCCAAGTATGCCTAGTATTTTCCTTCATTTTCTACTCCCCAAGGATGTATTTTAACACACAATTACTATTTTTAGTGAGGAAAGCTGACTACCACTATTCAAACTGCAAGTCTGAATTAAATTTAGTCATCACGCTTAAAAAAAATAAACTAATGAGTGGCACTTTCTCTTCCTTCACCATTCACCAGCTTTCCAGGTACTTCCCCACCTTCTAACCCCACATTCCAAGCACCGAATGAGAATCTAAACCTGCATCAGGTGTTGGATAAGCTATATACCTGGAGACCTAACCATGACTCTCACGGGTCTTCAATGTTGGGAGTTGGGTTTACTATGCAAATTGAAAATTTAAAAAGAACATGGTAAATTCTACACGAGAGACTGGAAAAACAACAAAAACAAATAGTAGGAAGTCAGAAGAGTAATATTATACTAGTCAATTATTTTTAAACAACTAACGAACAGTAATTTAGAGATGTTTTGTCCTTGGAAAAAGTATTATTTGTACTTTTGTTAAATTATCTAGACAAGTTCTCAGATTCAATGAACTCAGATTACCTATTTGCTAACAGATTTCTAGAAAGCCACAACAATCAAGTTTTACCTTATGATAACACCTAAAATATGCAGCACGTTCGTCAGAAAATTTCTCCAGTCTTTTTGGACCTTTGCTTGAAGCTTTCTTGAATACTAGCCAGCATCGCTGATATATCTGGAAGGAAATACAAAGAGTTCAGCATCACTGACTCAGATATTACTGACATTTGCATTTAAATGTTTTCTTTTTGATGTTTTCACCTGTAAAGTATTCATACGCCATAAGCATGATGCTACTTCGGGAAAATAAAATTTTAAAACCCAAAATTGTTCCCACAACTGGCATATTATGTCATTCAATTACTAGACTCAAATGAAAATGAATATTTGAAGGCAAATTTCTTAACTTTTCAATAACAGTTATCAGTAGCAACATTTCAGAAAAATTTCCAAAGATAAAAATCCCAAATCAGTACAAATAATGCAGGCATCTATGGCACATGTCCTCATTTCAAATGGAAATAAATATAGAAACTATGGGCCTGATATATGCTGAAGACTTCACTGACTGCCCAAGAAAGAGCCCCTACGTGTCACCTGACATTCCTCATAATTGAGGGCCAAGGATTGGGCCAGACACTAGACCAGCTAATAGATGACCGATCAAGACCAATCAGATTCCCCCTCATAAAATCTAACCCAGAGACTCAAAGATTAGTTTCAGACTGAGCGCAGGCTGAGTTGAGAGGTCAACACCGGCAGGTTATAAACTAAGATTGGCGACCATGTTGAATCACATGTCTAATAATTAGGCAGTGGAACCTGGTACAGAGAACTAGATAATTTCTACTCCGTGCAGAAGAGACATTTTAGTTCTTTGTCATCTTTCTATTGCTCACTTCTCCTGGTTTTCATGGAAATCATCTCTGTCCCTAGGAATCCACCGCCGTCATCACCACTCTTAGTTGAGTAAGGCTGAGTGGAGTTCTGATCCGAGTAACCAAAGCTACCCTGATTGGAAGAACCAATACAAACTAGACACTAAAACATTAATCATGACAAAGAGAGGAAAGTGCAAAGAGCTAATGAGTAAATGGAAAACAATGTTCTCCAAAAGCAAAATGAGATGTTTTAACATAAAAATTAATAAGGATTTTTATTAATGATAATATTCACTGATAGCATAGTTCTGAGTGGCACTCATACTCTGTTGGTGACCTCTAATGGCTGTCTGACAACAAATATGAAGAACCTTCAAAGAATAAGAATCTATCCTAAAGACAAAGCCCAAATGCAGCCCAACATTGAAAGAGGAATTCTGAATTCAAGTGCAGACAGGTGGGTAACTATTCAATCACAATTACCTCCCTGATCCTTAAATCACCTTCTAAATACCATATTTATGTGGTTTTGTATAGTCAACCCATAAATAAATTTTATGCACTATAAAGTTTAAGAACCTCTGAGCTAGTAAGAAGAAACAAAAAAGTCCACATAAAACATGTGGCCATTCAAACCATACTCAATTTAAAATGCCTTCTACAACTTTATTAGTAACTGGCAAGTGGATGAGGAGAATTCAGATTTGCTACTACTTGTCTGAATAGATTCTGTTTTTCTCTTCTCACTCAGTAAACTAAACATTCATTAATCATTTTGTTTGAGGTGGTAAAAAAGAACATGAAATCCACTCCATGTTGAAGTTTTGCTCTGAATATAGAGGGTAAGATTTGTGCCCCATGTTGCTAAATGTATAAGATAATTCTAGGGTTATTATTTATAATGATGATAAATGGAAATTACTAAAGCCTCAACAATAAGGACAAAGTTAATGATAGTACTTCTATTACATAGAGTAAGTATGTTGTATGTAACATGATATATAATACAATATAGATGTATGCATCTTCAAGATTATGTAGGCAATCATTTTATTAAAAATGTAGTAATATGAATAGTATACAATATATATGTATTAAATTATGCTACACCAGTAATATATATGTTATCTATCTATAGGTATATTATTTGAAACAAATTTCAGAAGGAATTTCTAATGACATGAGAAAGTGGAGGTTTTTTTGCTTGTTTTTGTTTTGTTTCACAAAAATTAATACTGTAAATTAAATGAAAGAGAACTGCTATTTCTTAAATATCCAGAGGTATCAATAAAATACTACAATTAATATCAATTCTACTGGCTTTCATCTTGCATAATCATTAACTTATCAAGAAGTATAAAAGCATGGAGAGAGAAGCAGAAAAGCAATTCAACAGAGAAAGGATAGCCTTTCAAACAAATGGCACTAGAATAATTGCATATCTGTAGGAAAACAAACAAACAAACAAAAGCACAATAAACACCTTAACTGAAAAGGTTCATCTTAAACAAAATGGATTTAAATATAAAACAAAACTGTAAAACCTCAGGAAAAATAAAAGACCACATTGGGGATTATGGTGTGGACAAAGAATTCCTAGACTTCATACCAAAAGCACAACCCATAAAAGAAAAACTTGCCAAACTGTACCTCCTCAAAACTTAAAAATTTTGCTCTGTGAAAAACTCTAGTAAGAGGATAAAAAGACAAACTACAGACTGGGAAGAAATGTTTGCAAACCACAAATCTGACAAAGGATTAGTATCTGGATACATAAAGAACTCCTACATAAAGAACTCGACAGTAAAGAACCAAACAATCCAATTACAAAATGGAAGGAAAAAAATGAATACACATTTCACTGAAGAGGATGTACAGATGATGAAGAAGCACAGAAAAAATGGTCAACAATATTAGCCAACAGATAAATGTAATTTAAAATCACGAAATATCACTACACATCTATCATATTGGCTGAAATAAAAAAATATAATACTACCACCAAATGCCTTTTTGAGAAGGATGCAGAGAAATTGGGTCTCATACTTTGCTGGTTGGACTGTAGAATGGTACAGGCATGCTGAAGCAGCTGTGCAGTTTCTTTAAAAACGCTGACCCCACAGTTGCTTTCTTAGGAAACTATCCCAGAGAAATGCAAACTCCCCCCACCCCATCTGAACATAAGTCTTCACAGCAGCTTGATCAGTATCAGTGCAAAACTGGAAACAGCCATATATTCTTCAATGAGTTAAGTACATCCATATCATGGAATACTACTTGGCTATAAAAACTATTTAACTATCAAGACTGCAACAATTTGAATGAATCCTCAGATAATTATGCTGAGTAGAGTAGGGGGTGGGGGGAGCCAAACCTAAAAGGTTACATACTATATGACCCTATTTGTAGCATTCTTGAAATGACAAATTACACAAATGGAAAATAGAAAATAAATAGAAAATAGAACTGTGATTGTCAGGGGTTAGGGACTGCAAGTGGATATGTTGACAAAAGGGTAATATAAGGGACCCCTGAAGCAATGGAACTGTCCTGGATCTTGGCTGCATTAATGTCAATATCTTGGTTATGATGTTGTGTTATAGCTTTGAAGATGTTATCACCAGGGAAACTGGGTAAAGAGTACGGAATCCTTGTGTAATATTTCTTACAACTGAATGTAAATCTACAACTATCTCAAAATACTTAAAAATTTTAGCGGAAAAATGTATGGATATTTATGCAAACTCTTAAAACTACAGCCTAATCTAATAACAGTTATTTACATTCTTCACCAGTCCTTCTTCTATCGCTATCAGACCACAGTCTAATTAACCAGTGGCCTAAAGAACTTTAAGAAGCCAATTTGTAAGAGCCATTGATAACAGTTCAAACATAAAATCCTTTTCAGGATAGAGACCCCATCATGAAAATTAGCATTTCCAGTGCTATGGTTGACACATAGAAGTCTTACCAACATCTCACTCCTGTCTGAATAATGGATGAGACAACTGTGTCCCTTAGAATTTGACCACCACCAGAGGACTGTAAATACAGTGGGACTAACTGTCACTCTGTTCACATAAAGAGTACGCAAAATAGGCTGGCATTCGACTATTGGCAACCCCTTTCTTTTGTACATGCCCCTGAAAATGTTTTAAAAATTGAGCATGCTAAAGGTTTGCAAAAATAACCAGTGTAGCAAAACACTATTTTCACTTAGGAAGATCATTTACATTTCCTAATTACGCCTCAACTTTCAGACTCACTCTCGAATGATATCATTTCCAACTTCCTTTTATACTTGTTCATTTTCTTCACAATCCAACCAGTCTGTTCGTGGCTGATGTCTAAAGGTTGTTGAAAGCAAGCTAAAGACGCCTCAATTTCACCATGCTTAATAATTTCCACCTTTAATCCATCTGTAGTGAGTTTAGGGGTTTTTGTTTCTCACTTTTCTTTTTCTTCTCTTTTATTCAGTAATAAGGGCAAAAGTGCAATGTTACAAGTAAGTGCAAAAATGCTATTATATAAATTCCTATGCAACTATTGGCTGGGGCATCACCATGGAATAGAGTACATCATGTCGGTTGACCAGGAGATAAGGAAAACCAAAATTTGGTTTATGAAAAGGCTCAGGATATTTGTAACATACAAACACGTGGTACAAAAATAATGCAAAAGTTGGGAGCAATCATGCAATCAAAGCCATTCCTTATTCTGTCCTACATCCCACATCAGTGATCCTCAGTGCTGGTCCAGCATCACTCAAGATAATTGTTAATTATGTAGATTCTTAGAGATTAGCCAAGGTCTACTGACTCAGAACCTCCTGGGGTGGGGCCAGACAAATTTGCTCTTTAACACGTTACCCAGGTATTTTATTTGTAACTTGCAAACCCGGGCCATAAATATTCATAAAGATGCAAATAACACAGTGCTTTCCACTTGGGACTGCCAACAAAGAGCTCTCCAACCAATGCTCCACGATGAGATGTGTGGTTTCCCACAAGTGGCACACAGAGGGCTTTGAAGTGGAGCAGTGTGAGACGCTGTCCTGAGTAGAAGAGAGACAATGAGGCAGAAATAAATCTGTTGAGCTCCAGTGAACTCTCAACTTCACCCCAGACATTCTCTGTCCCAAGAACCCTGGAAGAGCCACTTAGTACCTGAGGGTTAAAAACTCACTCTAAATAGCTCAGTACTGTTTAAAGGGAACGACACAGGACTCCCTGAACGTGGTAATATGTGACTGACTAGTTGGGAGTAACACAGACGTTGTCAAAAAGATGACAATTTGAGAACAATCCCACTTGAGGGTTTACAGTTTTTTTCCCTTTAAATTAATTCATTCAACCATCTCCTTCGTATTTTATATAACATATCTACTTACCATCTGTAGTACATTTTAGTTAACATTTTTCTTTCAATTGTTTTTTTTTTAAGATTTTATTTATTTATTCATGAGAGACACACACAGAGAGGCAGAGACATAGGTAGAGGGAGAAGCAGACTCCCTGCAGGGAGCCTGAAGTGGGACTTGATCCCAGGACCCTGGGATCACGACCTGAGCCAAAGGCAGGCGCTCAACCACGGAGCCATCCAGGTGCCCTCAATTGATTTTTTTAACTAATTGTTTTTTAATTTAAAAGAGGAACCTTTTATCCCAAGGATAATAGCTAAGTGTACTTCTCACCAGACATAAAGACTAGATAATCTTAATGATATACTGTTAAGAGAATTTGATGACGGACTAAATTCCCTTCTGAAATATCTCACCTACTGCACGTCAATGTTCTACAACCTCAGGACTAGTGACATTTAAGGCAAGGTAATTTTTCATAGTGTGAGGGGGTGGGGTATCCTGTATGTTCCAGGATGTTTAGTAGCATCTCTGGCCCTTGCCAACTGAATGCCAGTAGCACACTTCCCCCACTCGGTTGACAACCAAAATTATCTCCAGACATTGCCAAATGTCTCCTGGGGGACGTTTGTCAGAACCACTCCTAGAGATGACTGTACGCTGATCTAAGATTGCACATTTGAAAAATATGAGGCTTTGTGAATATCTTCAAAGTCCCGGATTTGGACAAGTTAATCCGCACGAGCCACTGCTGAAGCTAAAAAGATAAGCACAGCACACAGTTCTGACAGCCTGGGTGGATAGACACCAGATTTCGCAGTTACATGAAAATTTTCTCCAGTGTACATTTTCTCTTGCTAGTTATGGGTGGTGGCTTTATTACATCTAATTTTCAGCCTTAAGTTGTCACCAACCCATAGATGATTTGTACTGTTATTTTTCCATCGTCTTTCTTTACAATTGGATACCCTTAATAACGGCTTAGCTCTGGTTTCAAATCGCTGACGCTTTTACTAGCTTCTTCTCCTAACAAAGAACAGTCTGGTAAATTCACTGAGATTTCCAGTGCCAAAAAGTAGCTGAAACAAGTAAGAATTTGTTTTGGGTTCCTAATTTTATTGGCAGTCCATGACAACAGGCTGCACGACAGAGTCATAAATTCAACTTCTGGAGAATGCATGGGCCATTATAAAGATAACAGAAGGCAAAATTTGGCCACAGAATTTCTGTTAAATGGAAATAATATACTCTCTCCATGTATACTCCAGAAAAAGCAGAAAGCTCAGTAAGATGTGACCATTGAGGTCTCTATGGTCCATTGCCAGTGTCAACAAACTTTTTCCGTAAAGGGCCAGAGGGTAAATATTTTAGTCTTTGGTGATCACAGGTCGTTGCTGGAGCTACCGAACTCTGCAGTCATAGCACAAAAGTAGTCACAGAATATGTATAAGTGAGTGGTGTGGTTATCTTCCAATAAAACTTAATTTAAAAAAAATCAAGCAGCAGGCCAACTTCTGATCGATGCCAGTATTTCTCAACGGTTTAAGCTCATGTGACCTTTTGATGAACAAAGAAATAGGTTGACATGTCCCTCAAGAGAGAAAATGAGGAGGGAATATAGCTCAGGTGAGAATCTCTATATATTCCACAACTCTCCCACAAGCCCAGATTTTACATATATAAAATTATATTATATTAAAATTATATTAAAATGTTGACCTGGGGCACCTGGGTGGCTCAGTGGTTGAGCATCTGCCGGGTCATGATCCTGGGGTCCTGGAATCGAGTTCCACATCAGGCTCTCCCTGCAGGGAGCCTGCTTCTCCCTCTGTCTTTGTCTCTGCCTCTCTCTGTGTGTCTCTCATGAATAAATATATAAAATCTTTTTAAAAAAATGTTGACGTGTGGGATCCCTGGGTGGCGCAGCGGTTTAGCGCCTGCCTTTGGCCCAGGGCGCGATCCTGGAGACCCGGGATCGAATCCCACGTCGGGCTCCCGGTGCATGGAGCCTGCTTCTCCCTCTGCCTGTGTCTCTGCCTCTCTCTCTCTCTCTCGCTGTGTGCCTATCATAAATAAATAAATAAATAAATAAAATTAAAAAAAAAAATGTTGACGTGATGCTTTTTCTACACCCTCCACCACACTTCTGTGTCCTGTCCACTGTCCAGCATTCTCTACCATGAATTCAGATGCTGTCCTAAAGAGAGACCTCGCATGCACGACACAGATAGCATCCCATCTCCAGCCTTAGGACGTAGTTAGCTTCTGATTATTACCTTTTTCTACGAAGTCAAGGTGCACTTGGGAAGAAAAGGGAGATTTTCCATATTACCGACACCCCCTTCTCTATAATCACGTCGGCTCTTCTCAAAGCATTCTCCCCAGCTGTCAAGATATACCCCCGAGCACACAATACTAAATTAGCCTCACTGCTCACATGCTAACCTACTCTCCAAAACAAATCAAAAGCTCTTCTCATCCAGGAGGCTAATATCAACACCTACCACCGGCTGAACCTTTCCTCTGTGCACTACAGAGTGCTGAGCCCTTTCTGTGCATTCTTTTCTTTCAATTAACCACCCTCCCTGCCACCACCACCCCCAGTCCTGTGAAGCACGTCCTGTCACTATGCCCATTTTATAAGGACATACAGCCTCAGCAAGGTTACTTGCTAAGATTACTCGAGGGCATGAAGGTAGCAGAAAAAAAGCCAGGATTTCACTTCGGTTTGCCCCACTCTGGAGAACAAGCTAACCATCACTCCAGGAGTTTCCCAGAAAAGTTGGACTCCTAGAGAGGCACAAACTTATGCCGAGGGTCGAGCCGTCTGTAAGAAGTTTATTTTCAAGCTTATCATAATCTAAAAAGAGACATTTCGTTGTAACCATATGCTCTTTCATCTGGACGAAGACTTTATAGCTTAGCTATTTCAGAGTGACATTTACATTTGTAATGTTAAATTCCCTGGCACCAAGTGTTCATCTCCAGTGATGGTTTTTAATGGAGTAGTTCTGCAGCCGGAGTCTTAACATCCTAGGCTAGGACTCGAAGGTATCCTAGCAGTTTGTCAGAAGTGTTTGCTTTTAAAAGAATTTCACAAAAAATTAAAATAAAATAAAATAAAATAAAATAAAATAATTTCACACTCTCTCTCCTTAAGAGACAAAGTATTCAGCACTTCTTGACCGAAGTCCAGAAACCCATACATGGAAAGTCTTTTCTTTTCTTTTCTTTTCTTTCCTTTTCTTTTCTTTTCTTTTCTTTTCTTTTCTTTCTTTTCTTTTCTTTCTTTTCTTTTCTTTCTTTTCTTTTCTTTCTTTTCTTTTCTTTCTTTTCTTTTCTTTCTTTTCTTTTCTTTCTTTTCTTTTCTTTTCTTTCTTTTCTTTTCTTTTTTTTTGTGGAAGGTATTTCTAATTACAAGTATCTCACTTTTTCTTTGGCCTCTCTTGCCTTGCCAACCCTCAGGTTCTTGTTCTCAATTAGTTATGGCTGCAGTAGACCAACATCCTGACCAGTGGCTTCCTCCTAGCATGTGTAGTCGCCTACCTGGGGCTGACCTATCTACCTCTCCTGAAGCGCCCGGTCCTCCACTTTGGTGGTGGACACAAGGTATCCAGCTACCTCCTAGAGTCTCGGACTCCTTTAGTACTTTGAGATGGAGGAAATGCCACTATCTAGGGACAGCCCAGTGGCCACAGAGAATGGGGCCAAACGATGCAATCTGGAGGTGGAGAGGAAGAGTCTTTAACGAAGACAAAACAAGAGGTAAGAATGAGCCCAGCAGATAATTCCACCTCCATCCTGTCTACCAGGGTCTGCAAAATTCTCCTTCTGAGCTGTGAGAGCTTTTACTTGGATGATCTCGGAGACCAAGGTGGTTGTAACTTTCCAGGCCTACAAATAACTCTACCGTTATGGGATTTCAGCAGATGACACATGAAGAGTAGACAAGGAGTTATTTGGCATCTTTGAATCATAACTTGTAGGCTGCTACCAATACCACTAACTAAAATAATGAGCTGGTTCAGAATTATTTATTTTATGAAGGGAAGAAATTTTTAATGAGTAAACAACATGATCCCACACCTATCATTTACATATATATACCTTTACTTGTAAGGAAAGAAATGCTAATTTCGAGAAGATTGCACAGTGGGTAGCAAGGTACATTTTAAATTCAGTGCGAAGAAAAAGACCAGCAAGAACAGGATAATTAATCATAAAATAAAATTTGTACAAAGAGGATTAAAAATCCTTAAAAAGCATCCACAGGCAATAAATTAGCTATGTCAATCCTTCGCTAAACGGTGAGGGAAATTAGCACAACCTTTTTAAAAGCAGAATTATGCCTACCCTTTGACCTGGAAATATTACTTCGAAGAACTGCCCCCCCCAAGGGAATAATTAAGGAAATATGCAGACATATGGGAATAAGGTTCTTCCACATAAAAACTGAAAACACTCTAAACGTTCCAGGAGACTGGTTTAATTAATTATGGCATATCTGTAAACTGGAAATTGCTATCATTAAAAATGATACTGTAACATAATATTTACACCATAGAAATGCTATTAGTAAATTAAGTTTTAAAAAGTAGGCTATTCTTGCTTTTTAACAGGTTTCTACTCCAATATATATACCCCTTCAGTATATAGGGCCCTGTTGCTTATGCAAGAAGACTGTGGGCCATATTTGACCCTTCGCCACCAGCCCTCCCTCAGACACACACACTCACACATGAAACTATTGGGGAAAAAATCTGTGCTTTAATGGAAAACTGTGCATTCCATACCATAGCACACACACTTCTAGGATTATCTGTTTCAGATTCTGTGGGAGCCCTTCTACTCCTAAATTGCAGACAACTCCTAGAAATGCAACATAATTCTAGTCCATGGAGAGGCAAATTCTGTCCCTGTCCCATGCAGCAGAGGTCCAACCAACTTCCCTCCCCCACTGCCAGTGAGGCAAGTTTTGCCTCCTTTCCAACACTCATTTCACTTCGCCAGGTATATAAATGTGTGGGTTCTCTGGGCTACCCTACTCATAATATTCTGCTTTGTTCTCTCACTTAACTAATGAGTTAAAGCAGAATTTGCAACGTGTTCATTCTCCATCTGTGAAGAGTCATGATTTTACCTGCTTTGGAAAATCGTCTAACGCAATCCAGCAACCTCATGTCCCCGTGTACTTTCCTTCTAGCTAAGCCTGGAATGTTCTTAGTGCTTCTCTAGGGACTCCCACCCTAACCTAACTCACCGTCTCCGGAGTTTCAGAGATTCCCTGCTTCCATTCTGGCTGCATTCTGATTTCTTTTCCTACAGTGCATCTGGGGTGATCTTTAAAACCCTAATCTGACCACATCAATCTGCTGCTTAAAGCATTTCTGTGGCTGCCTGAATTGCCTCTGGGGTAAAAACCAAAGTCTTAAAACATTCCAGAACCTGCAAGAACTGGCCTCTCCCTACCATTTTAAACCTTATTTTGCAACTTTCTTCCTTTATACGTTTTTCACTTGTAAATACATGGATATGCATATTTTAGGAATGTTCAAACAAGTAATACATATGGTTAAAAGGTCTCATGGAGTCAATATCTGCCACAAACGGTTCTTGTCATCAAGGGAAACCCTTTGGTTGTCAGTACAAAGCTGACCAGGGTCGGGAGAGCCAATGCTCTGAGAGAAAGTTATGCACCTCCTTCCCTCTCTCTTCAGATCTACAGGGTGGGAGGAAGCTGAAGAGTGAGGAAGATGTAGAACAAAAGAATCACCTCAAGAAGCCATTAGCAGTTACAGTCATTTATTTGGCTTTTATTTTTAACTAGCCTTTTAGGGGAAAAAAAAAACAAACTATCCTTTAAAAATATGCTGGAAAATCTTAGCTGCTGTATGGGCACAACTGGGAGCTGATATCAATCATTAATTCATCGGGCAGATATTTACTGGGCACCTATCCTGTGCCATGGCTGTAAACAAACCAGAAAGAAGTCTCTGCCTTCTCTGGGCTTACAGATCATCCATAAGACACTAAGATTTGTGCACCTGTGTACGTGTGTCTTACAGGACGTGGATAATTTATCATGTGGTCTTTAGTACCACAAAGGAAAATAAACCAAGTTAAAGTGGATAGAAACTGCTGGTGGTGAGTATCTTCAGTGGGGTAACCAGGGAAGTTCTCACAGAGAAACTGCCATCTGAGCAACCACCCAGAAGGGGATGGAATCCAAGAAGGAGTGAACAGAGTAGATACATGGGGGGAGGGAGAGGAGAGGCTCCAGACAAAAGGAACAACAAGTAGGTCTTGAGCAGAGACATGCCTGCATGCAGAAGGAAGCAGAAGGAGGCCAGGGGAAGTCCAGAGAATTCTGGGATGGTGGATGGAGGTGGTGAGTGCAGGTCACACTGCATAGGTCTCGTGGGTCTTCCTGTAAAGTCACTGGCTTTTTCGCTGCATGAGATGAAGAGTTTTGAATGGAAGTAATAAAACCCGATGTATGGTCAACAGACTGCCTGGGTCCAAAGGCAGAAGGAGGGAAAGCAGTCAGGAGCGGCTGCAGTGAGCCTTGAAGGCCAAGATCCAGGCTGGACCCAGGAAAGAAGTGAGGGGGGTGGGGGGGAGAAGTGGTCAGAATCTGCATCTGTTTAGAGCAGAACCAGCAAGATTCACTGATGGGACTGGATGGAGTGGGAGGAAGGAAAGAGCCGAGGATGATTCCCAGGATTTTTAGCCCATGCAAGTGGAAGTATGGAGTTCCCACACCTTGAGTGAGCCTGGGCGACCAGGGTTTGTAGAGTTGACGTGGAATTTGGTGACGGATACGGTGAGTCCGCCATGCCCGCTGAACAGCTAAGCTCCTATAAATATTAATTATCAAACATAACAAGTAGGCAGTTATGTATACATTGGATACGTGAGCCTGTATATACAAGATTTCATTCTATTTTAAAATGAATTAATAATACTCAGAATTGAATGGATTAGTGCATTTAAAGTGCTTCCATTGCTTAGGAAGCCTCCAGAGCAGTCAGTGGCTCCCTACCACCCTGCTAGGTGGTGGTGACCTGCGTACAAACAAGGACAACACACATTTTGGTTCCTCGTTCACTCATTAATTTTTCAAATATTTACTGAGCATCTACTATGTGCTGGGCCCTATTTCAACAGTGAAGAAATGGCAGTGCGTGGAGCAGAGTCCACAAAGCATACTTTCTAGTCCACAGAGACAGATGATGAAGTCTCCCAGCCCCTAGCACAATGCCTGGCACACAGCGATAATAATTACAGACTATGTTTGTGGAACAGTATCCTTTGGTTGTATGTATCCAACTAAATATTTGGCAGAGTTAAAAAAGAAATGATCTCATTGCGGCTTCCAAAGCGACTTCCAGAGCATTCTTTTAATGATCACCAAACCCACATCACCAAGACTAAATCCCACTTTCATAGCCTGGCCCTACGTCATCTGACCTCTGCCAACTTGCTGGACCTCATCTCCCACCACTTCCTGCTTCACTCATGACACACCGGCCTCCAGAATGTTATATGCCTTTCTAACAAAGGATGACTGAACTTGCCAGAACTTTCTTCCCCTGGCTGTTCAGATGGCCGCCTCCTTTCATCCTTCAGGTCTTCAGTGACATTTGTCTTGTCATTTGACTATTGTTGCACAAAACTCACCGCAGAGCTTAGGAGCTTAAAACAATAACCATGAATCACTCCTCACAAATATGATGGCTGATCTGATCTGGCTTCATTTGTTAATCATGGTAGGCTCATCCACACATGAGCAGTCAAGTCACAGATTTTCTTGAGTGTGCAAGGGGATGACTCAGCTCTGTCCCATGTGGTCTTGGATTCTCCAACAGGTTGGTTGGGGCTTATTCTCCTGGAGCAAGCAGTAGCCCAAGAGAGTAAGCGGAAAAAGGTAAATATTTTTTAATCTATCTCTTCATTCAGAGATAACAGTCATATGCAGTTGAAGCAAATACTACAGAGAAATCTTGTATATTTTTTATCAGTTTCCCCAAAAGGTAACAGCTTGAGAAACTTTGGTACAGTATCACAGCCAGGATGTTGGCATTTCCTTCAAGACAGGAATCCTCATGTTGCTCTTTTATGGCCATATCTACCTCCTTCCTACAAGACCCCCTCCTTAAACCCTAGCAACATCTAATCTGCTCTCCATTTCTATAACTGGCAAAATAAGAACGTTATGTAAATTCAATCATTCAGCATGTAACCTTTTGAGTTTGTCTTCTTTCACTTTGCATATTCTCTGAAGACTCATCCACGTTGTAGTATCCCACAGTAGTGACCTACCACAGTTTGTTCAATCATTTACTCATTTGAGGAACAACTGGGTCATTTCAGGTTTCTGCCTCTTACCAAAAAAGCTGCCATAAACATTCACGTACAGACTTTTGAGTGAAGAGAAGTCGTCATTTCTCTGGGATAAACCATATCACCCTCTAGGTACTTTCACTTCTCTGGTTTATAATTATCTTTAAAAAAATTTGTCTACATTTCATTGAGAACTATACCAGAGCAAGGTTAGAATTTTTGCTTCAATCAAAAAATATAATTTAGAAAACTTAAGAGGGGAAGGAAAGCCCATTATGTTTACCCATATTTTTGCTTTCTGACTTCTTCTTTCCTTCCCAATGTTCCAACATTCATTCTTTTAACTGTTCCTTCTTTTTTTTTAAGATTTAATTTTTTTATTCATGAGAGACACAGGGAGAGAGGCGGAGACACAGGCAGAGGGAGAAGCAGGCTCCCTGCGGGGAGCCCGACGTGGGACTCAATCCCAGCACTCCGGGATCATGACCTAAGCCAAAGGCAGACGCTCAACCACTGAGCCACCCAGGTGCCCCTAACCCTTCCTTTCTGTTTTGAAATCCTCCTTTAATTATTTTAGAGTAGATCCGCTGGTGACAAATTCTCCTAGTCCTCTTTCATCTGTGAATGTCTTGTTGCCCCTTCATTCCTGAAGGATACTTCGTTGGTGTAAGAATCTGAGTTGATCATCGTTCTTTTCTTTGGCACTTGACAGGTGTACCTCCTTGTGCTACTTCCTGTCAGCCATTCTTTCTTTCAGCACTCTTTTAGTTCCACCTTCTTTCTGGGCTAGGATGACATGAACGTTAGATCTTTTGTTAGAGTCCCACACATCTCTGAAACTCTGTGAATTTTTTCTTCAGCCTATTTTCTCTCTGTTGTTGAGACTGAGGATTTCCTATTGTTCTACCTCTCCCCTATCCTCTTCATCCTGCTGTTGAGCCCATCCACTAAATATTTTAATTATTGTATTTTCTGTCCTAAAATTTCTACTGGGTTCTCCTTCCTCTCATTTCTTTTGGGGAAACTCTTTCTTTACTGAGACATTCTATTTTTTCATGTGTTTCAAGCATGTTGGTAATTACTCTTTGGAGAATTTTTATCATGGTTCCTTGCACACCTTTGCCACATAAATCTAGCATGTCTGTCATCTCAGTGTTGTCAACCATTGTTTGAGGTCTTGATCCTTGGTACACCAAGCACATTTTGGTATGGAAATGTCGATATTTGGGGTGTTATAGGTTTCCGGATCTTAATTAAACCTTCTATTTTAGCTGGCTTCCTCCAACCCCACTCCAACACAGGAAAGGGTGGGAGGCAGAGCGTGCTTCCCTATTACTGTTGCTAGCAATCCAGGTTTCCCACTCGGAATCATTGATACCTGAGGGGGTCCATCATTACACCTGAGTTGGGATGAGAATTCTGAGTCATCACGTGATCTTCATGCATACTGCACCGGAGGTGGCCTCATTACCTCTGGGTGATAGTGAGAGCCCCAACTCTCCCACAGGCCTCCTCTGACACCACCCCAGTAGGGAAAGAGATGGCACCTCACTGTAGAAGTCCAGGCTCCCCACACAGTCTCCACGGACACCATGATGGAGAAAACCAATTCCTGACCAGTGGGGAAGAAAGTCCTGGCTTCTGACTTGGTCTTCATAGCATCAATTCACAAAGCACCTTGTTACAGATGAAGGGGATCACAATACACCACCCTAAAATACAACACCTTGGAAAAGGATTATTTTGAGTTGAAGGCAGCCAAGAAACAGCAGACACAGGAAAGCTGTCTGTGCTGCCCCCCTTCTGCCTAAGAGCACTCCTTTAGGTGACACAAATTTCTTTTTCTTTTAGGTGTTTCTGCATCCTGTACCAGGAAGACCTGAGATGGCACTGAGGTGAGTCTGTATATTCAACCTTACTAACCCTAACATACTATACATTTCCTAGTCACCTTCCCACAATTTACCACCCCTGGCAAATCAAATCCCCTTTATCTTTAGTCTAGTCACTTCTCCACAATTTATCACCCTTGTTAAAATGGTATATAAAGAAGATTCCAAACCCAACCATTTCTTTGGATTTTTACTTCTTTTCTGTGAAGTCCCCATGCATGTAAAACTATTAATGATATTTGCATGTCTTTTCTCCTATCTCTGTCTTTTATCAGCTAAACTCCCAGTGCCCAGGTACAGCAGTTAAGAGAGTATAGGAGAAGTTTAAACTCTTCTACACATTTGCACAAGGGGCTAATCTAGGCTCCTTACTCTACCTTTGCTGGTACTGGCTGGGAAGTGGCGATAGTCTATTCTGTGGCATTTCACTAATGCAGAGTAGTTACATTCTAAAAGTTTTCTGTATTGCTAGGCTGCCTCATTTTCTGGTCCTTTGGCCAGAAAAAAAAAGTTTTTTTGTTGGTGCTTTTTTGTCTATATGTATGGGCATTTCTGGCTTACTGGCTTCTTTAGCTCTCAGTCTGTCATATATAAGGCAAAAAGAAAGTCCAGGAAAGTCACCACTGGGTTGTTCCTCCATCCTAAGGTCCCTAGCTTGTCTACCTCCTTTCCACCTTCCAGGTTCTTAGGTCTCATTGACATGTAATGTTCAGGGGTCATAGGTATACTTAATAGAAGACTAGGAAAACGTACCTGTCCCAGAGCAAAGATAAATCTATCTATCTATCTATCTATCTATCTATCTATCATCTATCTATCTATCTATCTATCTATCTAAATGCTTTTAATAAGCCTCTGTGTCAAATATAATATTTGATATATATATCAATATAATATATATATTATATATTATATAGCAAATATAAGTTTGCTAATATTTCATCTCACATGGTCAAAGAAGGCAGACAAGGACAATAAAGTTTCAAAGTAAAGGTCATGGAAGTAATCAAGACCACCAATGTACTCACAATTGACCACGATGTCACCTGCTCAGAACACCTTCCCACCTTCCAAATCTACAGTACTCCCCACCACTCCCACACACTAACTTCAAATCAATATCTGAAATTATCTCCCTCATCGAGTGGTCTGCATATTTATGTTTTGCCTTCCTCCCTGGAATGCAAAAAAAATATTTTATCTTAATTACCTTGAATCCTCAAGGCCTAGGAGAGCATGAGGTTTTCATTTATTTTGAATGACTGAGTGAATAAATAAATGAGCAAATAAATGAATGAGGAAAAGTCACACTCAGAACTCAAGAGATTTCCAGAATTTCATAAGGAATCTGACATTTCCAGATCAGCCTTAACATCTTTATGCAAGAGACAAAAAAAAAAAAAAAAAAGCCCAAGTCATTTAGCATGCAAACATTAAAATGATATTGAGAGGCAGTCTTTTCAAAGAAACAATTATGTAATCACATTTTTCCTTAAAAAGTGCATTCCACAAAATGTTACTTTCTATGCCATGGAGAAAGACTCCAGTGACTATTTGTCATGTCAGTGTTTTCAAACATCAAGGGTTTTGTCCTAAAACCACAGAGCCTCAAAATGACTATATTTCTCGATAGACCAAAACAAATATATTCCTATAATTAGAAACAGGCTCTCACCAAACTGGAAAGAGACCTTGACACTATGGCAAAAATTTTTTTAAAATTTAGGGTTTTTCATTAAAAAATGTCCATTCTGGAGCTAAGTTACTGTAATCATTTCAGAAGTTAGCATTTCAATGAGGCTTGCTCCTCCACATTTTTAGGGCAACACTGAGTAAAAGTTATTCTGTGAGAGAGCTCAGTACAGAAAATTAGAATGTCACTCTCCAAGAAAGGAAGAGTAATGAATTCCACAGTTGAGAAGGCACTCTTAAAAAAAAAATAACCACCAAAAAACCCCACAAGGAACAGACCATTGCCGGAAAAGGGCAGAGGGGTGAAGCATAACATTCGTGTTATAAAAAATTCTGAGCCAAGAATTCAAGAGAAGAAAACCCCAAGTGGCCACTGAGAAATCCCTCATAGATTTTCACGGGCGATTGACAACAAAGAAATATATTTGCAAAAATTCTTGATGGGAGGAGATGTGAAATTGACAGCAGTTGTAAGGTTGGTTGGTTGGTTTGGGCTTTTTTAAATTTTATTTTGGTTTTGTTTTGTTTAGGGATGAGTGCGGTATTAAACACTTTCTATGACCATCATCTTCCTCATCATCATCATCGTCAACCTTCTGAGCCCTGGCTAACATGGCAGACAACCATTATTCCTGTGTCACCTATGCTGTATGAGCTAGGATCTAGTCAGGTCCCCTTTCCATGGGTGAAACACTATGGTCCAGAGACTGAAGCGATGTGCCTATGGCCACACTAAGCTATTAGCCAATGTAATATGGAGCCAACACTTGAAATCAGGTCTGTCCACCTCCCAGACCATGATCTATACCCTAAGCTCAAATCCCCAACATTGGAACAAAAACAACACTTGAGAACCATCTAAGTTTTATAGCTGGTAGTCCTACCATACTGGTCATTTTCTTTCAGAATCCATTCTTTAGGGATTGAAGTTAATCTTGACACTTAACTAAGTCGTTATCAGAGCAGTAAAAAAATAAGACGAATATCAGAAGAGAAGTTATAATACAGGTGCTATCCACAGACGCTGCTGCTAGAAAACAGCATCAGGGGCAGAAGGAGACTTACTTTTTCTAAAATTATAAAAGTCAATCAAAAATATAATTTTCATCTTTCAGTTTTGACATTTCTTTAGAAAAAATAACCGTTTATCTTGTGGAATAAATGTAATAAATGAACGATGACCAAAAGATATAAAATACAGGTTGTTGTATCACAAATTTAATATTCAGAGAGATACAATGGAAGCTCTAAAAATAGGAAGCCTAGCACAAATCGAGATTAATAGAAATGACATCAGTCCAACTTTGGGCAAAAAAGTCTACCTCTTTCCAGCTTAAGGGTTTCCATCTGATAAATGGTGACACTACTACTTACCGCACAGATTTGTGTTTTTTTTGTTTTGTTTTGTTTTTTTATTTATGATAGTCACACAGAGAGAGAGAGAGAGAGAGAGAGAGGCAGAGACACAGGCAGAGGGAGAAGCAGGCTCCATGCACCGGGAGCCCGACGTGGGATTCGATTCCGGGTCTCCAGGATCGCGTCCTGGGCCAAAGGCAGGCGCCAAACCACTGCGCCACCCAGGGATCCCTACTGCACAGATTTGTGAGTAAGGCCGCCCATACTTGTGTTTAATAATCATTATTATTATTTTGTTCTTTATATACTGATTTCCTAATTGTGTTTTATTATTTTATCATTACCATTCATCTTCATTTAATTATAATAGATGAAGAAAGGTATCCAAATCCCTGATTATTAAAATTCTGTGAAATAGATTTTTACTATATATATCACCTGGATTATAAAAAATATCTAGGGGCACCTGAGAGGCTCAGTTGGTTAAGCATCTGCCTTTGGCTCAGGTCATGATCTCAGGGTCCTGAGATGGGCTCCCTGCTCAGTCGGGAGTCTGCTTCTCCCTCTCCTGCTGCCTGCCCGCCCGCCCCCCCACCCCCCACTCATTCTCTCTCTCACATAAATAAGTAAACATTTTTAAAAACCTATATTTGTTTAGATCAGTGGTTTTCAACCGGGGACAAGTTTGCTCTCTGGGGGACACCTGACATTGTCTGGAGACATTATTTACTAGTCACACTTGGGGAGATGTTACTGGCACCTTGTGGGTAGAGGCCAGGGGTGTTGCCAAACATCTGCGAGAGCACAGGATAGGCCTCTACGACAAAGAATTATCTGGCCAAAGTGCCAACAGTGTCCAAATTGAGAAAAAGATGACGTTAGATGAAGGAAAGTATTCTCAAAAATAAAGCCTCGACCCTAGATTTAAGAGTATGAATTGATCAAAGTCAGGTCTGTTAGATAAGGCAACATACAGATCCAAAGTATCTTAAATAGAGTAAAACCAAGTATTTGTCACGTTGGAAACCAAGCGTCAAGATGACCAAACATTCCTGTTAATATGACACAATGCTTTAGGGTCACGTAGACATAGATCCCAACAAGCTGAGACATGTCTGTGGTCCCAGGACAAGATATTCAAAACTTCAAAGAATTTTCCAAACTAGGTGGCAGCAATTAGTTCTGGACCAGGAAGTCTGGACAAAAAGCCTGAGGAAATGCCACCCAGACTGCAGTTCTCCAAGCCTGCTGGCATCTTGCCCAAGCATGAGCCTGGCTAGAAAAGTCCCTGCAACCAAGATACGGAAAACAAGAGAAAAAGTAGCATGGTAAGGATTAATCAAAGAAAAGAAATACAACACCAGCTGTGAACAGCAAACATCTCTGCATAGAAATCCTTGGGGTGCAGGTGATGCTGAAGTTCTGTGCCAAGTGAGGCACCTACCCACCTACAGCCTTCCCCACCCTCAGGTTCCTCTCCTGGCCCCTTTCTTTCTTGTACCTGAAGAACAATCTTCCCATTTCACACTCTATCATTCCTTTGTCGTGTGACTTCCTCTAGGAAACCTTCACTAATGCCTTCTCCCTGGCACCCCCAGGCCAGTATCCATACAGACCATACAAAGAGGCACAGACAACAGAAGTCAGGAGCACTGCCTCAAAAACCAACCTGCCTTAGCTCCAATGTTGATTCCAAGATGTACACACTGTGTGGCTTGGGCAAGTTATTAACCTCTCTGAACTTCATGGGATAACTATAACAGCACCCACCTCATTGAGCTTTCAAGAGGATCCAATGAGTTACAACATTTAAAGCACCTTGAAACAATGCCTGGAACACAATAAACCTTTGATAAGTGATAGACACTCTTACTACAGTGCAAGCTCCATTAGTAGAAGGTATTTGTTTATACTCTTGATTGTTTTATCCTCAGCTCTAGCACAATGCTTGCCACATTGAAGGGACTCAATAATTGCTAATAAATTGTCAGAGTCCTTTCTGATATATGCCCAGAGCACTCTAACTTTCCATCATCATAAACGAATGATACCGAAAGGTAATTTTTAATTCTGTCTCCTAGACTATAAGTTCTGGGAAGGGCAGTGCCTGCTTTATGCATCGCTCTAATTCCTGGATCATAGTGAGCCCACAACAAAATCACTCGCAAATGGAATGAAGAAATAAATGAATGCTTAAAAAATAAATAAGATTTGACAATCTTATTTACAGCTAGTAGCTTTCATACAAATTCCTTCTTTTTGCTTCCTTGGAAACTTGTCTCTACACAATTTTTCTAGAAATGTCTTTGCCTTTAGAGAATAGAAGAAAATGAGAGCTTTTCCACTAAAAAGTAATTGAAACCAACTTTCCCAAGACTGTCTCCAACAGTGATATGTGGAGGCAAGGCCTCAACTTTCATCTTCCTTCTACTCTAGACCAAAAAGAAGCCATGTAGGAAGCTGTTGAATATTCCAAGACCCTGGAAAGGCATTCCCACTCTGGTTCACTGTGAAATGAAGCAGAGTTGGCAATTTCTTTCTCTTATAATATGTTTATCCCCAGATGTCCTATTTGTAGTAGATGACACTCAAACTCACCCAAAATATATATCCTCCCTGGCCAATAAGGCAAGTTCTATGGCAGTTTCAATCTTTTGGAGCTCTAAGGTCCAGAGTTCAAACTGAAGGTGACTCATGATTGACTCATGATTCATCTGAATGAGAATTTTAAGATCCAAAGTACTGCTTTTGCAATACCATGAGATAGGCAAAAGAGAAACACTAATATAAAAATCTATAAAACCATTCCATATCCTTAATAATGGGCGTAATATAATACAAACTTGATGAGTTATGAGTCAACGCTCTATAAGATGAAAACAAACCAATAACCAAGGTAAGTCTGGATCTAGTATTAGATCCAGACAGGAATGTTTCCTCGGGGTCTTTATAACAGATGGAACTGCAGTTAAGCCAACTTCCATGAAAGCAATTTGGCAAGATCTTCCCCCAAAATGTCCATATCCTTTGACCCAGCAATTCCAGAAATTGAGCTTACCATTATACACTTATGTGTGAAATAATGGTCGCACAAAAATGTTCAGGTACCATTATTTGTAACAGCAAAGGACTGGAAGCGACAAGAATACCTATAAAGAGAGCTCTGGTCAACAAAACAAGAATGTCATGGAAGACCATGCGGTTGTCAAGAAGAGAGGCTACTCAGAATCTATCAAAATGGTCTCCTTCAGGAAGGGATGCTAAGTGAAAATGCAAAGTGAATGTCCAGGAGAAATTAAAACATATGTCTACCCAAAAGCTTGTACATAAATGTTCATAGCAACATTATACACGATAGTCCAAAGGTAGAGACAACTTGAATGTCCATCAACCGATAAATAAACAAAAGGTGATCTATCCATAGGATGGAATATTATTCAGTCATAAAAAGGAATAAAGTTTCTTGAACATGAATGAAAGTTGAAAACATTACAGTAAGTTAGAAGAAGACAGACACAAAAGATCACGTATTGTATGATTCCACTTATATGCAATATCCCAAAGGTGCAAATCCATAGACACAGAAAGTAGATTGATGGTTGCATGGGATTGAGAAGGGGAAAATGAGACGGGAAAATCAGGGACGAATGCCGACGGGTAGGAGATATCTCTATGGACCATACAAAGAAGCATGGATGCCATGACAACAGATGGTTCTCTAGAAGGAAGGGAGCTACCCCCTGCTTCTTGGGACCACCAGGTCTTTGCCAACGTTAAGAAGCCTCAAGAAATTCTAGGCCCAGGAACAGACAAACTGTATCTTCACTTGTCAAACCAGAAAATAGCTATTAAATTAAAATAAAACAAAAAAAAAAAACCCTTCAAAGCTGTCTTTCCCTGAGAGAAGGCAAATTCTTCAACACGGGTCCTGAAGTTTGCCACTGGACCCTGACCTGAGGCTGCATTGTCAACACCCATCTCCTGTGTCATCCAAAGACCAAATCCACGTGTTTAGGCACGTTGCTCAAACCGCCCATTTTACAGAGAAATACCAATGAAGAAAGCTCTCTAGGTTGCCCTTTCGGCTCCAAGTACAGTTACGGCAGCGTCCTTATCAGACCTGTACAGAAACCATGACTATTTGGCATCACTTCACAGGAGGATAAAAGACCAGGCCAACTGTGCCTTAATAAACATGGCCTGTGATAAATAAAATCTCATTATTTCACAGACATTACCCATTTGTGGTAAGCAACTGATTTTTTAAAAACAGCTCTACCTTGGAATAGCTATGCTTGTCTGTCACACTGGGGTTTGGGAAGAAAGAAAGGCTGTTTTCTGAACCAGGCGACTGTCCTGCGCGCTCCGAGTTCAGACCCAGCCGTGTGTACGAGGAGATACCTATTATTGGAAGATGGAGCTGCTCCAGGTATTTCTGAAATAACACAGTTTAATTTAATTACATGGCTCGAGGAGGCATGCTGCAATTGGACATCTTTTCTTGTGTTTTCAAGGTTTTTTTTTTTTTTTTTTTAAACCAACTGTGCTCGGTTTCTGCCAAATACTCACTTGGTTTATAACTACGAGTCAACAGCAAGCAAGTTCATTCCTCAGGAGACAATCATTATTTCTAATGTTCTTAATACCCTAGTTGTCAGGCCCCACATTTCCTTTCACTTTCCAGGAGCACCCCTGGCAGCCAGCTCTGGATCAAAGGGAACAAATACATTTCTTTCCTGAATATTCACCAGTTAGGACTCCAGGAGTCCTGGCGCCAGCCTGTCGGGGTCCCAGCTTTGGGGCCTCTCCCCTCACAATGCAGAGAAAGGACACCCCTCGGACCACAAGTGCTCTTGAAACAGCCTGGCTTTATCCAACACCATCAACAGAGGAAGGAGGAAACTGGCCATTCTGAAACCTGACCTCTTCAAACCTACAAGAGAGGAATGTGGGGAACGGTTAAAAGGCTCCTGGTTGGCTTTTAGGCAGACCTCTGGGCTACAGATCAATCAGAGAAGGGGTGGCCTTGAGTCAGGAGAGGCAGCCAGGTTTCGAGTAAACCCCAGAGCAAGCGGTTGGAACAGAAAGGAAACAATAGGGCCTGTACAGGGAACTGGCCCAGAAAAAAAATCACACGCTGGAGCGCACACATTTAAAATAAAAAAGCAATTCGGTTCTTAGACTTTAACCCCAAATTTGCAGGCAGATCTTCAAAATAAATCAGATCACCAAAGGGGAAGCACAAGAGCTGAACACAATTTCTAACAGATCCCTCTATGATTTCACTCAAGATGAAAGGATGGCCTAAATTATGGTAATAGTAAGTTTTAAGATGCAAAAATAGGCAGCACTAGTTTTCCTCGTGGTTTAATTTCAAATGTGTAATAACGGCCAGTATTTAATGCGAGCCCCCAGCTCCAGGTTTTGACATAAACGGAGCCTATATTAACTCTGTCAACAGGGGTATTATGATCCCTGTCTCCACTTTATTAATGAAGAAACTCCCAAAAGGTTACGCCGTCGGCCTTGACATCTCGAAACCAGATCTGCATGGAGAGTTTTCTTTATTCCCTCTCACCTCACACTCAGAAAGGTGTCCCACAATTATTATAAGCCCCGAAGAAATAAAATAATAAAAACTAACTGGGGTATGTGTTAGCTCCTCTTAGGGGGCACTTCGACGAGTTTTTCCTCTGACAGTAATTGTTCCCTGCATAAATATGTTCAAAGGGAGCATGAAAATAAACTAAGAAATTTAATGCTGGAGTCCAAAAAAATCAATTTGGGTCCATTTCAGTGAAGGTCCCTATGTTCAGGCAATATTCCTCTGTACCCCACAGTCACCTGGAAGACTAATGGAAAGGTTTATCTCAGGAGTCTGTTAGCCAATCCCCCACCCTTGGGGAAAGTGCTTCCTTCAGGGCAAGGACATTCATAATTAGACCCACTATAAATAACTCGGGCATTCAGAGCAGTGCCACTTGGAATATTTAACACGTGAGCAGGGCAAGAGCTTGGCCTTGCTCTCTCACCAGACGGTGACCATCACCCACTCGGGAACATCCTCGGATAATGAATGTTCTTCTCCAAAGAGCTGAAAGCAAACTCCATCCAGGAACCACAAATTAAAAGCTATAAAAACCCAACCTTTTTCATTTCCTTATTAAGGTCTGATTTTTAAGCTGATATAGATGAATGTCAGCTACAAGCTCAAGAGCATGCTAATTATTATCTTAATGAAAATTAAGTTATTAGGAACGATAAGGTAAGACAGCAGAGGGGAAATATCAAAACCCCAAGAAATGACGTGTATTGTGAGTTTGCTTTCAGAAGGGCAGAGAGCAGGGACGCCTGGGTGGCTCAGTGGTTGACTGTCTGCCTTTGGCTCAGGGCATGATGCTGGAGTCCTGGGATCCCCATGAGGAGCCTGCTTCTCCCTCTGCCTGTGTCTCTGCCTCTCTCTGTGTGTCCCTCATGAATAAATAAATAAAATCTTAAAAAAAAAAAAAAAAGAATGGCAGAGAGCTGAATCGGAAACCCTCACCCTCCTACTATGTGATCTTGGGCAAATAAATTCCCTAATTCCTTGGTATCCCAGTTTTCTCCAATGGATAATGCAGAAAATTTAGCCAACCCCTTCCTTGCTACTCCCCAGGACAGTTACAGGAGGGAGGCATGCAGAAGTCTACTTCGGAGTCAGTCACCGTGATCGATATTCCTAAAATCAGATCATTTGAGGAGAGCATGTGGTCAGAAAAGCAGAATTTGGGATTTCTGGGAGCTGTAGGGGTTTCGAGGGCAAATCCTGTTAAGTTTCACTGCATCCAAATGAGGAGACTTAGCAGCAATTCTTTGCTTAGTTAGTGGACCAGACTGATACATGAGGACAAGTGGACAAAACCCCAAGGTGCATTTGCACCTGCAGCAAAGGTGCCCCTTGTGTCGTCCTGCTTTAGCATTCACCCCGCCTGTGGCTCTTTCTCTAGTCCCAGACTTACTGACTCCACCTTTTCTCCCCTCTTCCCACAAAGCTACACTCCTCCCCCCAGCCCTCCACCACCTCAACTGGAGTTGATCTAAGAGGTGCAGGGGGCATGGCTGAGAAGTGAGGGGTTGAGGATATTTCATTTGTTAGAAAAAATTCACTGAGCACTGATCATATGCCAGGTACATTTCTTTCACTCTTCGAGGCTTATGAGGGTTGCACTAGCCAAGGCGCTTTGGCTTGCAACAAATGGAAAGCCCATTTACCTTGCCTAAGAAAAAGGGGGATTTATTTACAGGAGACAGGCATGGGACTTTCTAAGTTAAAGAAATTAGAATGTCACAAAGGACTGAAACTCAAACCAGAAAGCTCTTCAGAAAACCACTTCGTCCTCCACCCCCCCACCCCACCCCCGAATTTCAACTCTCAGGGATCATGTGTTTACTCATCTCTGCCTCCCTCTGTGGTCTTCCTCCATTAACTCCTGAATTAATTCACATTTAATTCAATTAAGGATCTCATTCAACATACTTATTGACTATTGACGGAGTGTCTATAGGGCATCAGGCACTGTGCTGGGTGCTGAATCTAAGAGCAGCAGCACAACTGGAGAAAGTCACCTGCTGTGACGGAGTATAATTCCAACAGATGCAGACCTTCAACATCGAAGTGCAAGATGAAGCAGGCTGGCAGATGTGGTCTAAGCAACAGATATTTCATTTTTGCCCCCAATTCTTGGCATAGAGCTTCTAAGAGAATTGGAAATCCTGAGTGACAGGAAGGATGGGAGTTTTAGGGGCATCTTTTATTACCCATAAGCGGCTTCCTTTAACCACACCTACATTTATGCTACTGGGGTGACTCCTGAGCCTGAGGAACCAACCAGGTGATGAGAGGCTTGCAACTCTCTGCTCCAACTCTCCACTCCCTCCACCTCTGGGGAGGGGAGAGGGCTGGAGACTGAGTTCAAGTACCAATGGCCAATTATTTAATCAATCATGTCAACATAATGAATCCTCCATAGAAGCCTCTAAATGACATACTTTGGGAAGCTTCAGGATTAGTAAACACATCAAGGTGCTGGGACAGTGGCAGGCTCAGAGAGGACGTGGAAGTTCCAGACAGCTCCCCTTCCCCCGCCCTACACCATTCCCTGTTCTAGGCATCTCTTCAAATTAGCTGTTCCTGAGTTATTTCTTTTATAATAATCTGGTAAATGCAAGTAAAGTGTTTTTCCTGAGTTCTGTGAGTTCTTCTAGCGAATTATTGAACCTGAAGAGGGAATCATGGGAGCCCCAAATTTGTAGTCAGCAGGCAGTTGTGTGGCTAGCCTGGGTATCCCATCTGCAGGAGGGGAAGTCTTGTGGGGTACAGTCCTCAGCCTATGGGGGTCTGTGCGAATTCCAGGAGTCAGCATCAGAATTGAATGGAACTGTTGGACACCCCACTGGTGTTGGAAAACTGGAGGATCAGTGTGGAAAAAGACATGAAGCCAGAAAATGAGGGATAAGGCCAATAGGAGAAGACATGTGCTACTTCAGAGGTTGCTCACAGGTCTCTCTGAGAGGTGTCATTCAACCAAAGGGCTAAATGATGTAAAGGAGCAATTTGAGCCATATACAGAAAAAGAACATTCCAAGTTGACATGAGTGCCAAGGCCCTGAGGCAGTGTGCATGACATAATTAGGAAAAGCAATGCTGCTCATAGAGCAAATGGACAAGTGGGTCGAGGAGACCAACGAAGGAGCCAAATGCATGATTATGTGAAACTTCAGAGGCCAGGGACGGACTCTGGATTTTACTCTTAATAAGACTTGAGACTTGTGGAATTTTGAGCAGAATAGTGGCATGCTCTAACTTACAGTCTCAACTGTCATCTCAACTAAAGGAGCAAGGAAAGCAAGCAAGGAAGCAAGATAGGAAGTTAGGCAGCTGTTGTCATTGTCCAGTAGATAATATATGGAGTTTTGACCTAGAGGGATAACAGTCGGGTATTATGAACTAAATCCTAGATATATTTTGAACATGGAGCTAACAGAAATTGCTAAGGGAGGACCAGTGAAATGTGGAAGAAAGAGAGGAGTTAAGGATGATGTAAAGTTCATGGCCCAGACAACTGGAAGGATAAAGGTGCCATTGGCAGAGATGGGCAGACCTATGAGGGGCATATCTGGGGAGCTGGGTTAGGAGATTGACTGAGGTGCCTTTGGTCCAACTGACCAGAAGAGAAAGGACCCAATGACATGAGCATTACAAGAGTCCGATGTTCAACAGAAACTGTAGGTCAATGAGCATCAGTTGGCAGGTATGTGCATGATAAAAGAACACACCTGATTTTCAAGGACAAAAATGTTAAAAAAAAAAAAAAAAAAAAAACACAACAAAACAGAATTCTCTCTCTTAAGAATCTGAAATAGGGTGTTACTAAAAGCCCGTAAGTCAGATTTACCACAGATAATATGCAATTTCTAATGCATCACATCTCCCTGAAGCCAAAACAAGTATTAATTCAAAGATAAAATCAGACAAATTGGTTATTTCACAGCACAGAGCCAAATTCACAAATAGTTACTGAATGCACCATTCACTCTCAAATGAACTGGTATAGCATCATGTTTAAACAACCCATTTCTCTTTCCTAACCAAATCTCATGAGGGTGGTGTTAGAGACTTTATGATATTTGTTTAAAATACAAACTAGTTATTTGAAAAAATGAATGCAAGATATATTTCAACTTAAAACTAAGACCTAAATGAAGAATTTGGGTCTGTCTTTCAGTAGATACTATAGCCATCTTGTCACTCCTTCATCTTCACTGATATGAGCATTGCTAACTTTTGTGTCTCTATAGAGAATAAGTAATCTAATCATTTCAAGATGGTTTTTAATGTTAAAGGGAATACAAGTAATGGAATAAGGATTCTAATTGATAAGGAAACACAAAATAAATCTAATGTAATTAAATACTAGTATTTATGTAGCATTTAGTCTGGGACAAATACTCAACATTTAATATCTACTACATTTTTAAAAATATTCATACAAGAGAATGCAGTTCAAATTGCCAGAGGGCAATGAAAACAGAAAATGAGACACCGTACACAATAAATAGTCAAGTCTACCCTGAAGTCCTATGGGTGCTAATTCCTACATAGGTGATTCTGGACACGGACATGTTCATTAATGCCACTAAACCTTATTCTCCTTCCTTTCCATGAACATAAATGAGATTAAGGGTGCTTGGGTGGCTCAGTGGTTGAGTGTCTGCCTTTGGTTCAGGTCATGATCCCGGGGACTGAGGCTCGCGTGGGACTCCCCGCAGGGAGCCTGTTTCTCCCTCTCCCTATGTCTCTGCCTCTCTGTGTGCGTCTCTCATGAACAAATAAATATAATCTTAAAAAAAAAAATGAGATCGCGGTGCCTGGGTGGCTCAGTCAGTTAAGCATCTGCCTTGGGCTCAGATCATGATCCCAGGGTCCTGGGATAGAGCCTGGAGTCCAGCCATCTGCTCAGCGGGGGGTATGCTTCCCCCTTCCCTCTCTTTCTGCCCCTCCTTCCTGCTCATGGGCACATGTGAGCTCTTTCTCTCAAATAAATAAATAAAATATTAAAATAAAACAAAACAAATGAGATTATTATAGTACCCGCCATAGAAGGTCACTGAGGACACTATGAAGTGATGCATGCATAGTGCTCAGCATGGTACCTGCCAAAAGCAATGACTGTGAAGCATTACCATCAACATCATCACTTTGCCATCCCAACCAGCACCTTCATTAATCCTACAGGAAAATCTCTTCATTCCTGTTTTACCAAGAGAGAAACTAAAGCTCAGATATGTTAAATAAATAACCCAAAGCCACGCAGTTTGTGAATGTCAAAGCCAGATTTACTTCAAAGATTCACTCAAAGTCAAATTGTATGACTCCAGCACACACATAGGTGAGCCTGTTTTGGTACCACATGTTGCCGAAATGACAATGCTTCTAATTTACTTAATTTAAATCTGCTATGGCATTACTTTGTTTCATGGAACTCTTACAAAATAGCATTTGATCCTTGTAAGAATCCATAATTATGTCCATTAGTCAGGTGAAGAAACAGGCCAAGTTAACCCAACTGAGTTAACCAAATGTGAACAAAACCTTGACGAGAGACACAGAATGGGTCAGAACTCATATCTATTATACTCAGTGGTTTAACATTGCACAGAGGGTGGGAAGTCACATTTGAATCAAGTCAGTCCTGCTAATTCCTTAGGAACTTTGCAACATATATTTTAAAATTCTCAAACATCAGAAGAAATCGAAAGAATATTACAAAATAAGAAAATATGATATATGAATCTGATATATGTTATATTTAAAAGTGAGCGCATGGCTTTCAAGAAACTTGATATGGGAGGAATTTTGAGGCTGGGAAACAGTTCTGTAAAAACAGAACTTGCTTCTGCAAAAAAACCTGTTTGAAATTCAGTGTTGCAGAATAAATGCGAAGATGTTAAAGAATTAATTGCTGGTTTACAAGTGGGTTCCCCCTACCCTGTAAATTCTTTGAGGGCAGGAACTAAATCTAACTTTTACATTTCCGAGGCCAGCAGAAATTTTTATCTGCTGTATTGTGATATTGTGATAGAAGTGACACGTATTTGGTCTTCATCCCAGTTTCTGAATAGAGTTCTTAAAACCTTTCCTGAATGAAAGAGGTGAGGAGCATGTTTTGTTATTTATAATAAGTCCCTTTCAACCACACCTGAGTTTAGGTTAATGTGGCGACTCCTTCCTTTGGGAGCTGGTTGCCAGGAAACCAACTCTGTGATTGAAGTATTGGAATTTCAGCCCTATCCCCCTCTCCATCTCCAGGGAGCGGAGAGGGGCTAGAAATTGAGACAATTACCAATGACCAGAGAGATTAGACCAATAATGCCATGTAATGGAACCTCCACAAAACCTCTAAACAATGGAGTTCAACGAGCATTCAGTTTGTGAATGTATCCATGTGCCACAGGTCAGCACACTCCATATACAAACTCATGAGGACAGAAGCTGCTGGATTCAGGACACTTCAGGACCTTGCCCTACGTACCTTTTTCACCTGGTTGTTCATTTATCTTCTTTATAATAAACCAGTAACAATACAGTGTTTCCCTGAGTTCCAGAAGCTGTGTTAGCAAATCATCAAACCCAAGGATGGGTCATGGAACCTCCAGTTTGAAGCCAAGTTAGACAGAATTGTGGGTAATGTTGGTGACACACTACTGCAATTGGCATCAGAAGTGGTGGGCAATCTTGTGGGTGAGCCCTTAACCTTGGGTGGGGGGCGCTACACAAACTCTGGGTAGTTGGCATCAGAAAGGAACTAAATTCTAAAAAACTAGCTGATGGCCAGAGGGCTGGAGAACTGGTTGGTGTGGGAAAACCACACACACACACACACACATTTGTTGTCAGAAGTGTTCTGTGAGTAGAAACTGATCATAGTCAGTAGTAAGTGACTAGTTACTGAATGAATGCATGTGTTATTTTTTCCCCCCCGCTTACCGCTAGGCTAGATCTTGGGTCAGTGTAGAGCACAGATCTGGGTTCAAACCATCTGAGTTGGATTCCCGTCTCTATCACTTAGAAGGACCTGAGTTTTGTGAGAATAAAGCTCTTAGCACGGGACCTGAGAAGGAGAAGACCAGAGCTCACACACCACGGCCTACTCTATCGGACCCAAAGAAGACAAGAGAACGTCCCTAAAGCTACAGTATTCCCAAAGGGTTAAATGTAAATTATTTTCTTCCCTCACTTACAGCTTCCATCTGCTGTAAAAGCCTCTTTAAATAAAGCAGGGCTATAGATACACATACAAATACTGTCTCTCCTAGGAGGCAATCATTTAAACAACTCTGCTCAGTTCTTTTTTAGACTGAATTAGAACCTTAATTTGAATAAAATCAACCCCCACACCATATTCAAATTTGTGGGGTTTTTTTCTTACAGTAATTAAATATGTATCTGTGGCTGACAATGGGTTCTCCACATGCGTATTTAAATATAGCTCCTCTTCCCACTATAACAGGGTTATATAACCAGACACACTTCTGCCCACTTAAGGAATTATATACAGGGAAATGAGCATCTGGGGGCTGGATGTGGAGACGCCCCAGGGTACATGACACACTGCAAGTGAACATTTTACTATTATACACACCTTTCTCTTTGTTTCCACTGTCCACTTTAAGAGTCAGAAGTAACGGGAGCTGGAAAGAGATGGGTTGTGTCAGGGATTGCTGTCAGCTGTGGCATCACCCAATTACTTGCCGCATCGTGGATTGCATGAGAGCAAGCCCTAGACGTTTATGCCATCACCTGACAAAGCTGGCTCACAGCCAGCAATCTGCCGTCTCTGTGTTTACTAGCATACGTTTTGGGTAACTAGCATCTCTTCAAGGGGTACGGAGCCCATCAGGGCACCCTCTCCTTGTTTGAACCATGACTCGTTGCACTGGCAACCAATAGAAGGAATGATCTATCTCCTTGGTAAATACATTAATTTTCAGAACTGGATTAAACAGAGAGAACCCAAGCTCAAAATTCTACGAATCTGCATCCCAAGTGACTTGAGTTGGATCTTCCCCCTTAGAAGATCTCAAAGGAAGACTTCAGTAATCACTAGCAACAAGATACACTAGAGCAGACAAGAAAGTATGCCCACAAAGATGTCCATGTCCTAATGCTGAGATCCCGTGACATTGTTGCCCTCCACGATAGAAGATACTCTGCTGATATGTGACTAAGAGAAGGATTCTAATATGGGGAAATTATCCTGGATTATCTCGGTGAGCACCATGTAATTACACATTTCCTTACAAGAGACAGATGAGAGAGAGGGCAGAGTCAGAAAAAGGAGATGTGACGCTAGAATCAGAGGCTGGAGAGATGTGTTCTAAAGATGAAGGAAGGGGCCATGAGCCAAGGAGGGCAAGAAGCCTCTAGAAATCTGGAAACGGGGATCCCTGGGTGGCGCAGCGGTTTGGCGCCTGCCTTTGGCCCAGGGCGCGATCCTGGAGACCCGGGATCGAATCCCACGTCGGGCTCCCGGTGCATGGAGCCTGCTTCTCCCTCTGCCTGTGTCTCTGCCTCTCTCTCTCTCTCTCTCTCTGTGACTATCATAAATAAATAAAAATTAAAAAAAAAAATTAGAATCTGGAAACGGCAGGAAAACCAGTCTTCCTGACAGCTTCCAGAAGAAATATAGGCCTGCTGACCTCTTGATTTTTGCCCCAAAAGGCCCAATTCAAATATCTGACCTCCAGAACTCTAGGTTAATAAGTGTATGTTCTTTTAAACCACTAAGTTTGTGATAATGTGTTACAACAGCAATATATGATTTCTTAACAAAATTTCAGACATATCTTTTTGGACTTAATTTCCATTCTGAAAATCAAATCCACATAGAACTATTTCGAACACTGAACCTGAATTATCGTCACTTAACAAAATTCTGATTCTTAGAACTGTACTTATGTCTTAGTTGCTCATTTATTTGTTCAAGTATAACACATTTATTTATTAACCCATTTAATATTTTTTTTTCATTTGTTGAACTGCCCTTATTGAAAGCTCACTGAGCTAAAGATTAGAAAGACACAAATGAAAATGCCAGCTCCTACCCTCTTTTTTTGCTCTCAGTCTAATATAGCAAAAACACATGTCAAAAATTTCAGTATCCTGTCATAAATAATTTGAGGGAAAACAGATATTGTGTATAGTATATAGAGAAAATTTAAAAATATATAGTGTATAAATATATATATATCTATTTCATTCTATTGCTCTCTCATTCTTTTTAAAACTATATAGAATTCCATAGTATGCATAATTAATAGCCATTTGGCTGCTCCTCTATTAATGGGCAGAGATACTGTTTTTAATTTATTTTTTGTTTGTTTGTTTGTTTTTAATTTATACCACTATACGAGCTATGGTGCAGTAGTCATCCTATTGTATCTCTGGTTATGCACATGTGTTTCTCTGTAGGTAAGTAAATAAACATCCTGCAGAACACTCCATACAAGATATCATTTACATAAAAGAACACACATACCAAATAACTATATTTCTGGGCGACTACATTTATGCATATGCCTAGAAACGATCTGTAATTATTTATGCCAATTAATAACAGTGGTTACCCCTGGTAAGAAATTAAAGGCAGGATGATATTGCCAAGGGAACTAGCCTTGGCATTTATTTGTAATGTTTTAACTTCCTATAATGAGAATGGTGCTTTGCATTATTCATGTAAGGTTAATAATAAAGTATTACAGTGGCATATGTTCCTGAAGCAGAGCAAGAAGACATCAAGGATAGAAACTGAGGAAGAGTTGCTAGACACAGAAAAGAGGAGGACGGGTGATCATGGCATGGGGCTTCAAGGGAACACAAGAAAAAATTCAGAAGAAAAGACAGAAGAGGCCGGCCAATGATTCACCCAATGCAGAGACTCCAAAGAACATTTAGTGAAAGAACGAGGTCATTGTCTCTGAAAGGTTAGATGGAGCTGATGTTTCCTGGAAGGAACTGTGCCTACAGCATACCTAAAACCGCTGGGAATGAACCCAACCTTTCAGTCAACTATGAATTCATTTTCCCTTCCCTAAAAAACACTTCTTTAAAGTTCAGTGCCCTTCCACTTCTCGAAGACTGAGATTTAATCAACTGGGAAGGAATGTTCTAGGGGCACGGTCTTGCTCGCCTTGCTCATCATACTATCCTGAGTGCGTCTTCCTGGCTCAGGGATGGCAACTACCAAATATTTCTTATTCGAGTCTAGGTTCCCAGCACTAAGCGTTCCCTTCACGTAAATTGCATTTTCCTTCAGTCTTCTTCCTTACAGGTCAAAGAGTTCCCTGTTCTGGAATATGGGAAGGGGCACTGGGACTATTGGAACTTCCTAGAACCCTCATCATCCCCATACAACTAACTCCGCAAAGTCCACTTATTTCAGCTCTTTGACAAGTCATTACAAACCCGTACTGGTCCAGTAAAAAAATCAGCAATGGTTCCATGGTACCAATTCTACTTCATCCTCATCGATGGTTAATTATCTCCCATCAGA